>NC_134311.1:21865087-22168117 GCF_949628215.1 Phalacrocorax aristotelis | reverse complement strand
TTAATTCATAAAACACAAAAAAAACCTGCTAATTTAACAAATCCACCCTAACATAGAAATGGGAAACTATATCCATAAAACACTTTGAAAAATATTTCTACTAACCGCCAAATTTCACTATATTTTTAGGATTGCCTTAATTTTCTGACATACTGAGACTAACACTATAATCTCATTTCACTGAAGGACACCTAAAAATATTAGCCATTTACAGTGTATCAGACTGTGTTGTGGGAGAACACTTCGAACAGCATGGTCTGGATGTGCTCACAGAGACATTTAGAGAGCAACGCCCTTCTCTGTTAACAGAAATCTAAAACCACAGACTTCATTAAAGACGGAAGTCCAAAATTTTAGAAGGTCTGAAGTGAAATTATTAAATTACTTAATATTTTATCACTTACAGAGCGTCATTCTGTAGTTAACAATAGTTGAAGGAAATAACTCTTCATAAAATAATTTATATTTGAATGTTAAATTATAAATCCCACAAGAAGAAGATGCAAAATTGCTGGTTAAGTATATAAATAGTACCTATAGATTATGGTAATGGCCTATCAACTACCTTTTAACTGTTTTTATTTTATCCAGCTGACCTAAGCCTATTGGAAGTATTTCCACAGTTATTTCTGCAACTACCCAGAAGGACGGTGAACAGTGTAGATAAATGAAAGGAAAACAATGGGGCTTTTTTTACACACCTGCCTTTATGATACTAGGATCCAATAATTATTTCATGGCATATATTATTAACTGCGAAAAATGCATAAATTCTAATTCAGGGTTATACCTTTTTTAAAAAACACAACTGGAGAGAATTCATTCAGGCTGCAGGAGCCCTTAGCTAAATGCCCATGACATTTAGAATGACAAGCACTATAATGCTGTTCCATGACTCCATCAGGCTTCTAGACCTGGCAGCAGTAGACACTGTCAGGTAAATTTCCGCGCATACACTGTCTACTGACACTCAAATAAAAAAATGTGAAAAGGCTAAAATGAGACACGTCATACTAGAAGATGGAGGAAAGGGAATAAAAATATTCCACTGCTATATGCTTTTATATGTTACAAATAGGCCTTCAAATATGGTATCTGTTTTCAAGTCCTGTCTTTGCATGTATCTCTAGCATTCTTTCCTATTAATAAAGAATGCTGATAGAAGACAGCAAGTGAGAAATTAATCTCTTAATGGTATTAAAAATTAGAACTATCCTAGTATTTGAAAAAAATAAAGAGTCCAAAAAAAAATCTAGCAAAATTCTGAACATTGAGAAGGAACCTAGATGTAGAACAGTCTGAGGAATCCTAGGTCTTATACACGAAATATCACACAGGAGCTTAAATATTTATTTTGATCATTATTTTGACATTGCAGCAATGCTCAGAGATGTGGGGATGCACATGGCACTAACTTACAGACCAGAAGTCCTTCTGAAAATACACCATTCCTGACATAAATCACACATAGCAGAAACCTAAAATATCTTTAAATGATCCAAAATTATTAAAAAAACCTGGAGCCCATATAGCAACTTTTAGCGTTACACTGATACGTAGAAACACTGTACCATTATTCTAAATAGTTTGTACATCCTAGCTAGGGTTTTAGGCTGATTCATCCTGACACTGTTAGTCCAGTCTTACATTCACCCAATTCTAGGACAATCGGTGAATCACACCGATGTCCATGAAGAGCACAGTTGCTATTATATGTAACATTACACATGTATCTATTATCAGAATAAAAGCCTAGATGTTCTAGCTTGAAACTACACACCCTGCAACCCATAGCTGAAATGCAGCAGTAGATACACTGAACTTTCTCAGAAGTGTCAGACCATATACCAGACTGTTCAAAGCACTGTTTATATATAAACAAATAATCTCTAGCTGAAATTTTTCAGGCTTATCAACTCAAATTGAACAGAAGACTCAAGTTTCAATATTAAATAAAAGGTTCTAATTTATAATGCTGTCTCTCATGCAAATTAAATTTAAGGACTCAAAAGATAATACGTAACAAGGTATTATTTCTTAAAACTGCACAAATTTTACTCACTTTATCCACTTTAATTACTTCAATGACTCTCTCCAACAAAGTATGGCAAGCAGTTGTTGTTTCAATACCTGTAACACTTAGAAACTGCTGCAAACGTTGCGCTGTCTGGCTCACTTGGCCGTTGATACCACAGTTGTTAACATGTTAGTCCTCTCTGATTTATAAGCGTTGTTTTTCTTTTTAATTTCCTTATCCTAGTAACAATTAAGTGCAGAGGAAAAATGGGTATGATGGGACTGCAGGAGAGAAACAAAGCTGATCATTCACTTTCATAATGGGAGTATATCCAAGCAATCACACTTACCAGTTTGAAAGGGACTAATGAAACATCATCTTCAGGTGAACTTTCTTCCTGTATAACAATTTCTGTTACAAATTATTTCTTAACCATAGAGGTATCCCTCAACACAGCTACTCTACGTGACAAGTCTGAATATTCAGTTGAAGGAGGAAGTGTTAAACAGGAGTGTTGAACAGGAGGACCAATCTCTGTGCCGTAGCCATTGCCACATGTTCTAGAGTAAGAAATTATCATCCTACTTTAATCTGGTGTAATTCTTTGAAATCAAACATTAATGAAGCAGAGCTGTTTACACACACATTATCAGCATGCAAAATTCTACCACCAATTTTTATCGATTATTTTTTCTTGGAGAGCAGTCAAATACTCTTTTTAAAGTTTGAATTGGAATTTCAGCCATTCCACAAATTAACTTGCTACAGTTTACTGGGGTATGGGAGAAGAAACCTCAAGATCAATAACTACAGAATTAGTCCCATTCATCCAAACTATTCAGCCATAAGACAGTACAGCTGTATGCTTTTTATTTAAGGCAATTTCTCTCTTTTATGACATGACGCATTTTATTTTCTTATTAAATATGATTTAAAAGAATGAAGCATTCATTGTAGAAGTCAAAAGCAAAAGGGCAGCAACTAAGCTCTGTATCACAAATATTAACTTTAATGTGAAGAGGCACAAATTGGTTTTTCTGCCATCAGGGGTCCAAGGATTAAAAAATTAATGTCTGTCCATCCAGACAGAGAACAGCTGTTCAGCTAATAAGCCACATTTCCCACTTTTTGCACAAGACTGCAAGACCAAAGGCTCTGGCTGTACTGAAATGAGCTTTGCCTGCACCTAAGTCACTACGGAGTGCTCCCTGCAAAAACAACTCTAAACTTTCTCTCCTAAACCCTGTACTTCCCTTATTTCAGCGGCTGAAATTTCATTCAAGGAAAAAGTATTTTCAGAAGTCTACTGCTTCACTGCCATGTGCTTCACCTAGAAGCCATGCCATACTGCAGGTAAAAGCAAATCTAAATGAGCAATTCCTTCTGGCTAAACATTTGCCCTCTGTTAATCAGCTGTGTTTTCCAGACTTCCCAGACTGTCCCAGGCATCCACAGCTACCAATTAGTTCTGCCTGTAATTTTTGTCCTTGGTTCCCAGTACTAAAGTAAGAAGAGATGTCATTCTAGCCCTTTGCAGGTTATTTCTTCCTGCAGGGACAGCTAAGAAATACTCCTCATAATCAGGGGTATTGTGTTTTTAAATTAGGAAGTGCAGCTGCTTTACAGTGAATAGGGATATGTAACCTCAAATTGTGGTTCTTAAGAGGTCACAGTTTAAATCCAGTTATGTATAGGAGGATGAGTAAACTTAGCTTTGATTAGCTGCAAAGTGATAGAACCCCCTTACTCCCTTCCTTTTCTCCCTTTCCCCACTCCTTATCCTAAACAACAACAACAACAAAAAAGAAACACTCTCTCTTTGCTCCAATGATCTGTTGTTTGGGGAATGCTATCTGCCCGTGCACAGCCCCTTGGCCATCTGGGCCATGAAGGGCCCTCAATCCCAGCCCTGAATGGTAATTGTCTCAGAGAGCACCCTCACAGGCATTTCAGGCAGTGGGGCTTATTAAAATCCTGAAGGGCAGTAATCCCTGAATGCCACTAAAAAGATCTCCAGCTGCTACCGTTTATGAAGTAGGCTTGACAAGAGAAAGAAAAGGAGACAGAGCTGGGGGAGGGAGGGAAGGGAAAAGAAGAATTTAAAAGAGGCAAGTTATCCAAACAGGGCCCCCATCGGAAGAGTCATGTTTTATCAGCTTAGGCTTTCTTGCCTCAGTACCCAAAGGTATCTCCACCCCAAACCCGCATTAAGTCTTCCTTTTACTTGTTCCTGAAGGGGTGGGTAATGGGGAGAACACCTTATGAATGTATGCTTACAGATCTAAAATTAAGTAGGAAAATGAAAGGAAGAGGGCAGGTGAGAGAGCCAGAAGCAGAATTGAGGTCTGCCTTTTCACAGCTGTTATGAAGAAAATTTCTAGATGTGAAAGCATTCAAAAAGTTTCCTCTGTACGTGCATATCACTCCCCCTGTAATTCTGAAAAGGCCTTTTCATCTCATTAGGTTAAGCTGATTAATAAAAATTCAG
This sequence comes from Phalacrocorax aristotelis, assembly GCF_949628215.1. Lineage (NCBI taxonomy): Eukaryota > Metazoa > Chordata > Aves > Suliformes > Phalacrocoracidae > Phalacrocorax > Phalacrocorax aristotelis. Next base: position 22,163,612 of record NC_134311.1, on the reverse strand, counting down.
CAGTTTGCCCATTGCTTCTTCAGAAGTGGTGAAGCAAGTTGAAAGATGCAGGCGGAAGGTTTTTGTGTTGGAGACAATAAGTGGGATGACTTCTTAAATCCTCTGTTGTCATCCTCCATTAGAGATAAATAGACACCTTGGCTCAAATTCTTCAAACAAACACTACATTGCTACACTTCTTTATTTTCTATTAGCCTTCATGAAAAGCTTTAACCCTTCCAAAGTGCTGGGATTTTTGTGTGTGTGTTTTATAGTTGACCAAGTAAGCGAAAGCTTTCTCTCATTTCAGCAATTATTTAGGCAAGCTGTTGAAAAGGCATTATTGAAAATCTATCTGGAAAACAGAGGCTATGAAAAATTAATAATATGAGCTGGTCATTTGAAATATTTTAGTACAAAAAGGCAGTCAAAACTGAAGTTGAATGTGCAATTTGCATAACTTCAGAAACTGCTATAACTTACGGTTTAAAAAAAATATTCTAGAGGTTAGAATTTAAAAATTCTGCATTAATAAAGTTGAAAGCCATTATATGTATTTGTTTTTTTAAATACTATGAATGAATGTAATTCATCATCTAAGGCCCTAAGGATAAAAGATACATCTCTCTAGCTGCAAATAATAAATTTTGTATTTTGAGATATTATATTTGCAAAATACATTTCTGAAAATAAATATTTTTTCCCAGCATGTCAGAGGTTGACTGCTCAACTAAAAGAACAGGTTGAAGAATCAAATCACTTCTACATGTTTCCTGATTATTAATGACAGAGCCTATTATAAATTGTAAGTTTCTCTAAACTACTTCATGGACAAAACATCACAATAAATACAAAAACTATCCCTCTACAATTTCATACTTTTCTAAAACACCACAATGTCCCTGTACTTTAGAGAGGTGCCTGATCAGATAGTTTTCTTTATTCTCCATTAAGGTGGAGTGCTAGACCAGGTATCATGAATCATATCTGCTGAAGCTTGCACAGATAATTCTAAAACATGTGCCTATTTTGTGTCAAACCAGTGAGTATCCTCTCCAGGCATTTGCTTTTTGAGAATGATTTGGCCTTGTGTCTAACATCCACAGAGATTAAATGAGCATTTTCATGTTGTTTACAAAAATTACATAAAACTATATTGTTCTGAACTTTTAGTTCAGATGAAAGACTATAAACTACAATGGAGACTTTCAGGAACCTCTTAGGTTCATGCTTTATTATGCCCTGTTTGGCACAGCCATTCTAATATTTTGCAATAGGATAAGCAACTATGCAAAAGAAAATGTCCATGCATGCTGCGGACTCTATATACATGTATCCAGAATGTGGGCAAAAGCAGAAATTCCAGTAAACCTTCCCAAGAATGTAGCATAATAAAAATATACATTTGTATATAAGTCCTGAGGTTCATGTCCTAAATTATCCTCTCATTATAATTAAAATATAGCAATGAAACCCAGTATTGGACTGTCAAGAAATAAAATTATGTTGCCCAATTACAGTACCATTGTTTGCTATTGTTTTTGGCTAATCAAGCCAAGTTAAGCTTAGTTCTGCTAAACCTCAATTTTACATTTCTCATTAGTCACAAATGAACAAGTCAATGCAGAATCTGGTTAACAGACAAGTATCGAAGAATATAAAATTCAACTCCTTTCTGAATCCGAAACACATAGGCAAAAGCACATGAACCGTGTTCAGTTAGGAGGTTGTGTACATCCCTGATCAATCTACCTAAAGCAATGGACTGTCTGGGTAAAAACCTCATGCTCTAGGAGAACAGCTCTTTATCATGTTTTGTGATTTCAATTAATTCATTGAAAGGCCACGCTGCCATAGGAAACGGGCTGTACCGATCAAACCAGGAAACTGATCACAGTGAAGCTGAACTGAAAATCAGTACCTGCACAGATGAGGAGGGTTCTTCTTCCCTTTGCTCTCACGAAGGGCCCTCTCAATGTAAAAGGTGTAAATGGTTAGCAATGCCCTAGGCAATGTTGCCACCTGCCCCTGTATCTGTTGCTTCAGTGTTCACAGAGGCATGCCTAACAGGTCTTCATATGATTTTGTTCTTTTCAGACTCCTACTCTAAAATAAAACACTATTGAGAAGAGTGTTGGAGAAATCAAACTCCTCCATTTTAATTCTTTGAGTTCTTTTAGGAAAACACTCGTAGAATTAATTTTTTTAAAAAAACTTGCAATAAATCCATTCAATTTTGTGACAATATTTGTCCATTGTAAAATGTTGTTATCATAAAGAAAGAAAGATAAATGTACAAATTCAAAGAGAAACAGTGGGCATGACTGTATATGAAGGAGAGTATTCTGCATTAATACAGTACAGTTATCATACTTATTTGAAATTCGGATAAAAGTTTACAGAATAAAAGAATTTTTAAAATTTGAAGAAAACAGGCGCAACTCAGTGTACAGTGGTAAGTAGCAAAAACTACCTGTTTTTCAAACTGACTTCTGCTAAAATGGGAAAACAGCTGGTTAGCATACAAAATAAAGTTACATTATGGAGCTGTCAGGCAAACGTAGCATTACAGAGGCAAAAAAAAAAAAAGTAAGACCACATTTCTACCAAGACTTACAAGCTTTCTAAAAAACTCATGGTTACAAGTTGAAATATCAGCTACAGTAGTGAAGGAATACAATTTAATTTTGGGGGCTTTTTTTAGCATGAGACTGAAAATTTTGATTGGTCATTCTTTTTTACATTAGTCAATTCACATATGTTTCTATGCCAGTCAATTCACAAATTAATGTCATTTAGAACAGTTGATTTGGCAAGTACAAAGAAACAACTCTACACTAAATTTTTAAAGTAGAAGAGGGATAATTTGTACAACAATATGTTGTTTTCCAGTGTGAACAATAAACCCTTCCAAAATGCAGGCATTTTACACTATCTCATGTACACATGCTTCAAGGTTAGAATAAGAATCTCATGCTCATGTAACAGAGAAGTATTCCAATTGTTGCACAGGCAGTAACTCTGAATTTTCCTGTCTGTAAAATATCAATCATAATATTAAAATAGTTGTGTTAGGTGAGGAAAGAGGAAGGGAGGCATACACGCAAATGAGGGGGACATTAAAAAACTAAAGAAGAGAGAAGTGGCCCAGACAAGAGTCTTATTACTTGTTTCCTTATACCGGCTTTATTGAAAGTCACTTTGCATTTGAGGAGTACAGAAAAATTCTTTCTAATGAAGTTTAACTTTTTCAAGTTGGTGTTTGTGACACAGTGGTTTCCAGCTGTTGGTTTAAAATCCAAGACAAAAGAAAACACAAGTAATCGTTAACACTGGAAAACTAACAAGATGTAAATCTGTTATGTGTTTAAAATACTAGTTCAAAGGAGAACAGATTCACTGCAGAAAAAAAAAACCAAACCTTCCTCTTCCTTATGACAACTAGAAAAACTACAAATGCCTCAACCATGTATTTCTGTCTTCAGAATGGACAAAGGAACTTGAACAGGATCTGGTGATCAGCATACAATATTTACACAGAGTATTCTCATTAGGGAACAAAAAAAGGAAAAAAATATTTGCAGGGTCTGGGTGTGTGTGGAATCTACTTCAACCTAACAGATTTTATATTGTTAAGTATTCTACACACCAAATCAGCTGATCTCTAGTGAAATAAAAATCCTAGTTAACCAAAATTCAATCACATTGCTCCACAGCAATTTATAATAATGTGTTACCTACTTATCAAAAGACATTTTTTCTAGCTTTGAAATAGGACTGCTCTCTATAAGATTGAAAAAGAATGCTTTTGCTAGCTTTAAGGCACTGTCCTTTAAGTTTCTTATCAACAGTATATCCATATTTCAGGTAATTCCCATCCTTGTTTCAATGTCTCCTACCCCACCCTTGAAGACTGGGTTTCTTCCTGCTATAGTGCTGCTACAGGGTGCAAGCAAAGCACAGTGCAAACTCATAGTTATTAGCATATCATCAAGCACTCCTCCTTCCTAGATAAAGGACCAGTGCAGTAACAAGACAATCCTATTCCCATCTGAGGAGAGTAAACAGAATTTGCTTTTATACACCTCCTTTCATATTCAAAATATCCCAATAAGCTTTACAATAATGAGATAGATACACTCTAATTTCCGTAATCTTAAACACAGAGGGCAAGGTTTTGTCTTGTGAGTAGGAAGAAAAGGAGGTCATGGGTCCTTTGAAGTTTCATTACATCATCTAGACTGAAGGACAGGAGGGAATGGAGAACATAACTGAGACAAAATAGAAAGGGAGGAAGACAGTTGACCGTTGTGAAATGTTGTGAGACACATCTCTCATCACATTCAAGGAGCACCTACCTAGAAGCAAAAATGAATCAGCAGGAAATATACTTTTTGGGGGTGACTGGCAGCAGGTCCAATGCTAATTATATCCTTCTTTGAAGGCTTTTCTTAGGCAGGAAGAGAGGAAGGGAGCTAGGAAGCCTGGTGAGATGAATTTCACTTTCAACACAGCAAGTCAGGGATCTATACGCATACAGAGACTTGGTTCAGGTGAATGTAATGTAGTAGGCTGTATTAGCCACCCAGTCACACAACTACTTATCCTATAAAGAGGTGAAATATCCTGGCAAACAAGAATTTGAAAGGAACTGAGGAAAATGCACTCCTAAGGAAAACAGAAAGGGACAGGAGGGTATGAACCAATGAGACATCTCCCTATACCACCTTAGAGCAAGGGTCCATCACCCACCTGGCTCTAGCTGGCAGAAGCTTATCCAATGAGGATGCACTGGCCCAGGAAAGCACAACAACCTGCAGTCTGTGTTTTTTTGCCAGGCTGTGTTCACCAATGAAATAATAAAAAGTGGTGGCCTAATTAAATTACATCCTCTGCATCTTGCCTTCCTTTTGCACAGCCAAGGCAACAGCTACCTGGAACAGAACAGTAGTGGTTAAACTCTCCAAAATACTTCATCCATCACTGCTCTGATTAGAGCCTTCAGTAGTGAGGGAGAGTTGCCCAAGATTCCACCTTTATTGCCTAGCTGTTCACAAAGGATTGCAGAATCTTTGGCAGGAGCTATCTCCTGAAGGAAAAAGTTGGTACCCCTTCTCCACACCCTACCTAAATGATGCTAAGACTACATTCTGCTAACACCTCACACAGAAAGAGGGTAGATGGTGTTGGACACTTCGCTTCTGCAAAGCTTTATGCAACCTGCAGCAAGTCCTTGCCCCTTTTTTGCTGGGGGCTTCCCTTTCCTCTGCACTGAGCAGTTATGCCTTCAGTTGCGTTCACTGTTTAATTTCCCCCACTGCCTTCCTTCTTCTTCTAACACATGCATACTTTAGCCTTGGCTATGGAGTGCTGACTGGGAAAGAACAATAGGACCCTTTCAAGTCTTCAGAGTGAGCTTTGAGCAAGGCTCAGCTCAGAGACCCAGTCAATATTTACTGCAGTATGAAGGCACTGTTTAATGGCTCTTTCCAAGTGGAACGCACTAGTCAGGAACCCTGAGACATTACTCGATTTTACTCTAACAGGTGATAAATAGATTACAACCCAAAATACTTCTTCTTGGAAATACTCAAGGCCAAGAAGAAAAAACAAAAAGGAAAGGAGGACAGGAAAGGTATACAGGACACTGAACAATACCATGCTTATGTTTGAAGCGTAGTCAGCCACTTACCACTAGGAAAGTAATTTTTCCCCTAAAGCTGATTAGCAAAGTTTGAAAATCACACACCAGACAGCGACTATACGCAAATCCATTTAAAGTGACCCAAGCAAGCAAAGTATGCCAAGAAACCCACCTCATCACCTACCTAAAGGTTTTGTTCTCATTGCAACACCTGGGTCACAGCATGACCACAGGTTATAGCATGACCAGAGGTTATAGCAATGCACGTTTTTGCACAGATACAATCTTCTGATGTTTAAAAAACATAGGTAAAAAGCACATTTTCAGCTTATCAAGAGAATAAGGATAGAAAAAGGGTTAAGAATGTATATTTTTCACATTAAGGACCTAAGTCATATGGAAGATATAATTACTCACCCCAAAAAAGGGATGACTTCAGACATAATGGAAGTACAACTAAACGTTTTAAAAGAAATATTTTTCTAATTAAAATCTTAGGATTTTTTTCCTTTTTGCATTGCAATCACACTTCTGTACAAGTATTCTTTTATTTCCTGAAGCTTGCAGGACTGCAGCAAAATCAACAAAATCAAAATAAGTGTCCTTGCAGAAAACTGAGGTTGTTACTTTTAGAATATCCCCCCTCTGTTCTTCAGCTTCCCTTACTCTCTATAACCATCCATATTATACAAAAAAACCACTCCCAAAACAATGTTTCTGACAGTGAAATACATCTGGATTGACAATCATCATTCACCTGTTCAAACTGAAAGGCAGCTGTATGATTTTTTGTTTAGAGTGGCTGGAGTCCTGACTGAACACGCTTTCTCATGTTAGACTCCACTGAAAGTTCTGAGTCACAAGTCTGACAAGCCACTGTTAAAACAGGAAAAATTACAGCTTTAGCTTCAGACGTGTCAGGATCTTTTGAAAAACACATTTTATGTCAGCCCTGGGGTTAAAGGGCATGCAACAGCAGAACAGATGCACCTTTCCACCTCACATGTTCAATTTTCAGATGCATAGAGTTTTGATTGAGTTGCTTTATTCAAGAATGTTGCATTTCTGTCATGGCATTTGTTTGATTTTTTTGATTTGGTAACATCAGGTGGGATTCCCAATCACTTTCCATTCTAATCCTCTCACTTTAAGGAAACGGAGGAAAGCTTATAAACACCAGAAGACAGGTAGAAAGAACCAATACAATTGAAGAAAGACACAAACACATCTGCAACAGGGAAGACTCCCGAGTAACTGAGAAATGCTTGTTTCCAAAACAGAGTTCAAAAGAATAAAGTTATGAGGCTTCCCAGTCCTAAGGAAATAAGTACAGGCTCCTTCATATCAAAATGAGTTTGTAACAAATTTCTCTTACCCATCTTTCATATTACCTCCTCCTAACCCTGTATGCAGGGGGAGAATTTTAATCAATATATGGATAAATAAGTTTTAATATAAAGAAAATAAATATGTAACCATGCCCAAAACAGTAGCTAAGATGGACGTTTTGAAGAGGAAAAAGCATTCAGTAAAGAACAACCAAAATACAAAGTAAAATGGGCTTTGCAGAAGTGGTAAATGAAAACACGTGGTAAATCTTTTTAGAGAGATTTAATCATGTTCTATTTTTTAAAATAGCTTAGCATTACTAATAATGTTTCTGAAATCTGGAGAGTAACAAAAGAGAATGAAACACAATGAAGTACTGTCAACTGAACAGTTGATACTTACTTCATTCTCTTTTATTACTGCAACTTAAAAAATAAAATAACATCCCCAATAAATCAGTAAACTCAATGGGAATTTCATGCAAATATAGCACAGCATCTGGTCAGAGTATGCTAACACACAATTTCTTTTACCCTCTGTTAACTAGATAAATATTGCAGAATACTACTTACAATCACTTATAATAGAATACTGCAGAAAAAGGTAATTAGCAATCCTGTATTATCATAAATCAGGATATTCTGTACTGACCAGAAAATTTCTCAGCTGACAAGCCATATTTGTGTAAACACTATTATTGCTTCTGATATATTATTTAAAAAGAACATTACCGCAGGGATGTGGACCACCATGAGCAGGGAGTGCAGGAAAGGTTCTCTCTAAAACCTATCAACTTAACATAAAAAAAAATGTTTTCCCTTCTCAAAGGTGGGAATGTCTCTCAGACCAAAACCATTAAAAATACCATCCCTAACAGGAATCACAAATAATAGTGCTAATCTCTAGCACATTTAACTGAAGACCACAGAACTTTTACACCTGGGTCCATCACCATACTTTGGGGTCTAAGCACTACCAAGTCTTGCTTTGTCTTTGACACTTTCATTACAGTGTGGAAAGCAGAGGACATTTAGTCTTAAGAGTAGGGCTGAATATGAAAGAAAACAGATAATTGAAGAAGATTGGGTTAAACCTACGTGACACTAATTCTGATCTAAAAATCAAGTCTTGTGGGCATCCACTGTGCTAGTTTTATGAAGAAAATAACCACACAAACACAAAGAAGATGCAATCATTCCTCTGTCATACATAAGAAAAAAACAGTACAGAAATCCTAATTGTGCACTGCAATGGTCTGATTTACTCAAAGAAGTTACAAAGGTAAAATTGCTTTCATCAGTAATAATATATTAGCTCCAAACTCTACACCTAAAATAAAGTGCTTATGAAACTCTTCCAAATGCTTTGTTCTGAAGAAGGCCATTATATCAGCAGTAAATCAAGACAGCTAGTATGAAAAATGGAAAACGGAGATATCTTTTTACAGTAAGCTATAAAATGTAGTTCAGTCAGAGATGGGGTCTGAAAAGGTGATATTAAAGTGATGCTGTAAATCACTAAAAAAACTTTTTTTTTAAAGCTAACTATCATGCTTCAGATCTGAAACTGTGAGCACAGAGATTCTCTTCGTAAAGTGTTCTTTGCAAGTAAGTTTTATATAATTGAAATATAGAGAAAGAGTTTGCTTGGAATTTGAATGCAGTGAATAGCCATGATATAATGAGAAACAAGGATGATCTACCTCTCTAATTTTCCTTCTTCACCCACACTCTCACTTGTTATGATAATGTGAATTTTAACCTTAATGAGAATTTCGTACCACCCTGATTAAAGATACTGCAAATAACACCACTCTTTTTATTTTCTTTTTAATGAAGAATATCTTTATACTTTCAAAACCCTCAACAAATGTACAGAACTTCCACTAGTGAAGTTCCTATCTACAGTACAACTTTTGAGAGACTGATTTATATTTCACGTTTTTAAGTGAGGACTATGTTGTTAGGGGTGTTACCAAATGATCACGTTCTCTGCAGAAAGTGTTCCTGGTGTTTTTTGTAAAGGTAGTTTGTCTGAGGACTGTTTAAGACGTAAGTTCTTTGGCAAAAATGCGTATGCATTCTGGTACATCATTTGTGACCTCAGCATAAAAAGCTCTTAAACATTCACAGTACACTTTTAAAAATATATTTAAAAAATAAACTTCACAGAAAATTTTCAAAGATTTCTGGGAACCTCGCAGGCAACTCGCTACAAATACATAGAAGTAACATTAAACTCAATCCAAAGTCTTACAACTGGATCTACCAACACAGAGACTACAAAACATAATCAAATTTCAAATACACGCATGATGGATACATTTTAAGAATTAGAACTTGATTTTTTTTGCAAGACTCAATTTTAAGAAAAGTAAGTTCATTTCATCAATATCTGCCTTCTCAAATTAAATATGTGCCACATTTCCTGAAAGACGTGTCTTCCTCTCATTAAGTTGTATGTCATAGCCACTAGGCTTCAGCAAGTCCACTGGAAATCAAGAAAAATTTAATACTTGGTACTCCATTATACAAAATTGTTTCAAGATAAATTGCTTTCTCATTCTCCCAGCAGCCTTAAAATACAGTGACATGCCACATGACAAGAATCCCTGCGCACCATTTCAGTAAACACATAATAAATTACATGGTCTATATATTAAAGAGTTTACATTTGCAAGGAGAAGTAGCCTTCTCCAGCAAAATAGAGACTTTTGTTTTGTAGAAGGCTACTGTACTATTTTCTAGAAAGCAGAGACTTCTTTCCTGAACACAGTGTTTTAGTTATTTCAGTGAGGAAACAATTCTAGCTGTCTGGTCTTTAAGGAATATCATATCTAGAAGAGAGCAGTGTATTGCACATAGTGCATTGGAAAATACGTAACCTCTATCCCAGTGGTGTACTGCTATATCTGATTAACTTTAGCTTCATGATCTTAAATTAATGATTTTTTTTTTTTTTGGCACACACCAAATTGTCTTCCACTGTATACAGCATCCAACATCTCAGAGTTTTGCTAATGCCTATCTGCTAATCACACATGATAAACCTATTCTGACTTTTGAAACTGCTGACAGCAACTACTCATTCCACCAGGTTCACTTTTACTCCCTTCAGCCTCCCAAAGGTGGAGGTCCCAACTCCACAAAACGGGTTCAAAAAAATCTCAGTCTAGAACTTACCTGGACACAATCAGACAAATACCCACAGGGGTATATAGTCCCATGCTGCTGTGCCCTCCCACTAGATTTGATTCAGGCTTGTCAATTTTTGAGAGGCCACGCAATCTGCATAACTATTGAAACTCTTATTTATACACCATAAAATCATCAATACAGGACCTAAACCACCTCCCATCCAAAGCAGTGGGACAATCTTTTTACTTCAATAGAGTTGGATCTGAAGGCTGCCAAAATTACTGCAATAAAACAGCATCAAAAGGCAGTGTGTTAAAAAAAAAAAAAAAGACCAACATTAGATCCTGTAGTATCTATCGAGGCATAGAATTCAAATAAGTAGATGGACTTCCATTCCTCATTAGTATCCATCAGCTCCTACTGACTTCAGCAACTTTTAAAAACTAGGATATTTATTTAAACTATTTCCCATAATCAGCTTTAGGAACCATTTTTTGAAAGCTATTTAAGAACCTACAGGTGTAAAAAAGCAGAAATAAAATCTAAGGCACCAAGTTAGGCACGAAGTAGTCTCAAAAATCCCCCATGGCTCCTGACTACAACTCTAGGTACCTAAATATATTAAAAATTCTGGTTCTGAGGATCTATTCTTTTTTTAAATCAGGGGGCTAAAAAACCTGCTTAAATAAATAACTTATTTTACAGGCTAGTAAATGCTAATGTGAAGGCACAACTTCACTCTTTTAATGCCTTTAAGGACAATATTCAAGATAATTCACTCTGCAATTATGCGCTTATGCTTACATTTGGAAATATTTGCGCATTGATAAATAGAACTGCCACATATTTCACCAAAGCTGCTACTGCAGTACTCCAAAATCTTAACCTGATTTCGCTGAAGATGACCTGCACACTGTGGGCTGAAAATAATGAAAAGGTGAAAATGAAAACTAGCTGCTTTCATTCAGGTTTTGGGTTTTTTTTTTTAATCCAGTTTACTATGCGGGACAGAAGCAAAAGCACACAAAGGATAAGATGATTTGCACCCACTTAATAAATGCAGGCAAATACTGGCTTTGATCCCAGCAATTTTATTGGAAAGCTCAGTTCACCAGAAAGTGTGCAAGACAGAAAGAAAGGCAAAACTGACTGAAATGCAAGGGAAAAGTGTATGCAACTTAGGCGTAAGTGAAGGGAAAAATACAACCCTAGAATTAAGATCTTTTGAATGTAGGAATAATAAACTCCCAAGTAAATGTCACTTCACTATGACTGAGTTTCCCCAATTGGGTATTGTATATATATAATTTTATATATATAATTATTAGGCACACACTTTCCATGTTCTTTCCCCCCAAAAGCAGAGCTGACAATGGTGACAGCAGAGTGTGTAATTAGTTTTTATTGTTCCCCTGACAGCCATAGCTCTGCAAGGACCCCTTGCCTTTTCCATTGTAAATGTTATGGAAAAATACACTAATGACAGGCATTTAATTATGGGCACAGCGACCATGATGGGAGCTGTGCCAAAAGTGATTGGCAGCTTTGGATACCAGGTATTAACAGCAATGGTTCTTTTTCTCCCATACCTTGTAACCCAGACTACTGAAGATACGAGTTCTTTAAAATATCTTTTCTAAAGCTTTGGTTATTGTCTATAGATATTACTATTAATGACCACCACTTTAAAAACAGACAGAAAAAATAAAAAGGCAAAATGGTAATGTTTTTTGTTCAAAAGTAGCATGAGGTTTTCTGCAAGAGGTCTATCTACTGGCAGTGCCATCAAAATAAAAGAAATCCCCACCAACTCTGGCACATAGTTGACTTTTTTTTTTTAATTATACGTAGCTACAAACAAAAAGATACTACGCTGCCCTAACATATCTTTATTCAATATTCACAATAAACTGTCCCACATTCAACTGTAGTTGCTGAGGTGCTTTTTCGCCTGATTAATTAGCAACTGGGAGACACGCTTTCTGGCAGCTTTTGTATCCCTATTATTTCTTCTGGTTTGGCACAAAAACTCCCTTTTGGGAGCACCAGTATTTATACTGTACCCCGCTTAGTGATGGATCACTAATTTTTAATAAGCTAAGCCCCAAGAGAACAGCAAAAAGATGTATAAGTGTATTGGAGCAATAACTATAAACAAAAAAAAAAAGGCAGGGGGGATAGCAGGGAAGAGCTGTTGCAGTACATAAAATATTAGGTCTTTTCCAGACTATGCTCAGAGACCCCATCCAGGAGATCACATGTAGTCTGAAGACACAGGTCTGAACTGGCTTTTAACTACCTGATCCAAATCTCTGCCTTTATCTTTAAAAAGCTTTAAAAACGTGACTAGCTAATGTGGATGAGCATTTTCCTTGAAGAATGCTATATCTGAATGTCCCTTCACTGTTTCTCATCCCTCCCCCACCACCAATGAATGAAATTACTCTGTGAAGCAGATCTCTATGAAGAATGACCACACAACTCTGGACCAAACGGTTCTAAATCTATGTAGCAGTCACAAATCCCTGGCTAAGCTGAACAAAGCAACATTATTCCTAAGTGGTAAGTTTGGGAATATAAAAGTGAAGCTGTCTGGCTCTAAAGTGGTAACTCGCAAATAGCTTCAGAATCAATGTTGGCTGTCCATCCCCCATCCAGCTGGCTCTCATATCAGTAACTTCAAAAATGCAGTTTGCCATTATGGTGGCTTAAGGCACTTTATGTGCCAGTGCAATGGCCATGCTGTGTGTGTGTGTCAGAAGGTCAATACTTTCAAATTCCAGAGTCTCTCTTTATTTCCTTCTTTTCTGAAAACAATAGGGAAGTGAGCAGGATTGATAGCTCCTACTTTGTTGACTTCTGCTCACCAAACGCCCTGCCCGTATGAATATATAACTATTTTTTATATCTGATTAGACATCAACTAAAGAGAAAAAACAAAAAACAACAAAAACCAACAGACCAAACAATGCAGCCAGTTTTCCTGCTCATTAACAACATTAATACATTAATTAGCAAATTTCTTTGCAACAACAATTCCAGGAGACCCAATATCGTTAAAGCTGCTAGCAGTCCTTACCTAACGTTGATGAACTAGCATCACAGACTGATAACTGTGCTACAAAGATCATAATGAAATCTACCAGTAAGTAAAACAAAATACTTTTTTTTCTGTTTTCTCACAAAAAAATACATCTATATTTTACAGCACTATGAAAATTGCAAAACATTAAACATTGTGAGATTTGGGGTTTTTTAAAGTTTTGATTCAAAATCTAGAACGTATTTAGCTCCAGTTTCAAAAGCACAAATTCAGATAAGATACTCAAATTTATTTACAAAATTAAAACAAATGTAAAGCAAAAAATAAAATAAAAAAGCCTATGCACAGAACTAGTATTATAATAAAAATTTATATACATTTCTTAGCAATTCCCCTTATGATAAGATAATGTGATCTGAAAGTCTGTAGAGAGAAGGAAGTTCTTCTGAACTGTAATATGAGTAAGAAAAACGCTACTCTGAAGTCCACAAAAGCAAAAAGGTAGTGCTTCATTGCTATCGACTAGGCAAAGGCCACAGCTCTCAGCTACTACTTATGAACAACTCGCATAATGTGAATCTGCCCACCACTGGCCAGCATCCACCCCCAAGCAAAAAAATTAAATAATTCTGGGGAGGAAAAATTATATTATTTTAGCAAATAAAAAACATCAATGCTACGCAGCAAACATTACTTACAGTGCAAAATATGTTCTGTCAAAATATGTATCCTTTTAAACGTCGTGAGGCCAAATTTTATCTTTAGGAATGGAACAAAAAGATATTTTAGCAGAGGGTGATCAGAGTCAAAGCAAACCTATCTCTACTCCAGTTTTCCGCCTTACCAGATGATTCACAAGCAAATAATTATTTCTCTGCACTCCAGCACCATTTCATTACTGTCATCAAAAACTAAAAATGGTGCCTATCAAATAAGATGGCTTTTCAAGCGTCCAATGAAAGCAAACAAAAAATATAAAGTTACTCAGTGATAAACATGAAGTAAAATTTTTAATTGAGGGTATTACTGTTGAACAGTTACTCATTAAATGAATATGCTGATTTAATGACAGAAAAGAAAATTAACAAAGTGAAGATTAACTAATACTGTACTTAAAGGTTTTGTCGGTCTATGATCCTTTTTTCGACACTATATATTAGCATGGATAGGCAAAGTCTTCCACTATATTATAATGCAAGTGACAATAAGAACTGTAATTTTAAAGGCCTTTCAAGTTAAAATTGCTAAACCTGGAGAATTTGCTATAAATTGTTATTAGCAATTCAAGCAGATCTTGCTAATTAACAGGACTCTTGTGTATCTTCTCGTTAGCTGATTTCTCTTTTGACAGCATTTTCACTGGTCATGCATTTAAACAGAAAAATGGCCATAAAACTCCTAGCATACCAGTTAACAGAATACAGGCATCAAACTATTTCTCTACATTTTGCAGCAGTCAAAAATAAACAAACCCATATTTTTCATAAAACTAGGATCTAACAATGTATTTTCATCAACCTGTCAACAGTAAAATATGAATGATGTTTCCCCAGATGAAAGAAAAAATATATATGTAGGGGGGTATTTTTCTTTTATTGGAAACCTTGGTGTTCTACAGGAGAGAAATACAATCTCAATCCTCCTGGAAGAGCACTGTTTTTTATATATTTTCAAATACTTTATTTTAACACAGATTATTATTAAAAATGTGTAGGAGTGGGAATTTGTGGTTTTGTAATGCAACAATCTATGCTCAGTTTCTTAAAAAAAAAAGATTATTTCATACATCTATACATGTTTGCACACTATAAAATAATACCCACCATTTTAAATGAGCTCAACTATAATCCAGCTTGTAGAGACTACAAAGGGAGAATGCAAAAATGCGACGAAGACTTCTAATGCGTGAAGGATTCTATTCTTCCATTCAGCTATGCTGAAGTACATTACAGTAGGGTTTACCCACAGTAACTGTAATACCACCAGAAAGCAATTTCAGTGACATGTCTGTTTATTTTAAACCAAACGTTTTCATTTCATTATGTTGGTGTGCTGCTGACTAACTAAATTTTAAGCACAAGTGCAACGAAAACTAAAACAAAACAGGGCCCTTTATTCTCAACAGTGAATTACACCATGCAGAAAGACTGGAAGCTTAGATTAATCATGAGACTAAAGATATTAAAAAAAAAAAAAAATACTCAGACCTGGATAACAGAGCAAGAGTGATTATTGGAAGAAAATCCCAGTTACAAAATACTTCTAATTGCATTAAGAAAAATTGAAAAACGACGAGTGAGCCAAAGCAAGGGAGGTACATCTCACACCTACGGATAAACTACTGTCTACTCATCCTTTCTCCAGGAAAGGTTGCATCTCTCTTAGCATCTTCTCTAAGGTGATCCAAATGAGTAGCCTTCTTTACATGCTTTCTTAAAGTCTAATATTTCAACAATGCAGTACTCTGCCCAGCGACAGACTAGTTTAGGAAAAGGCAGTAGCACGGTACTCTAATAAGCCCAGAGAGTTCTCAAAGCATATCCCAGTAATCTCTGTTTCATTTTACGTTCGTGTGCTTGAGTGCATGCTTATCTACCTGCCCACCTACTGACCCAGGGACTACTGCTGTGCAAAGAAACAGCACAATGGGAAGATGGCCAAAAACTAAAACACAGCTTCTACAAATAATGTTTTAATTATTCTTCTTAATTTTAAAACAAGAGATCTTAGCTGGAAGATGGGACCTGGGAATTAGTTTGTAAACCTATTCATTTGCTAAACGTTTAAGAGTTCACCAATTAAAAAAAAAATTCATTTTCAGAGATTGATTTTCATGCAACATTCATGATTTACTCTACACATAACCTTTTAATGACACGTACATACATATGTACGCATCTTCAATGTATACACACATATGTATATATATGCATATATATACACATAAGTCTACATATGCATACATTGAAATGCATACATATTCGCATATAAATGTGTATATTACATATGCCTCTCCGTATGAATGCAAAGACCATGACTCCTGAAGGACTAATTGCATTCATTCATTTTCTCAGCCCAGCATGAAGCTGGTAGATTGCTGGGATCATAGCAACAGGGGAGAAAGGAAGGCTCATCTTTATCTGTCCCTCTCCAAAAGGATACAGGGCTACAGAAAGAATGCAGTCAAGTGTCCTCGCTATGTGCGTTTGGAAAATATTTAATAAGAAGCATTTCATGAAGACCATGTACCAGTTAATAAGGTGCCTTTCTTAGGAAGGTGGAAGCCAGTGAAACTATTGTTCTTTGTGTAGTTTTTTTCCATAGAATGTTTCAAATCATTTCAAAACCCCACTTTTAAAATAAACAACAATGTTCTTTTGGAGACACAAGGTGTTAGTGAAACTATTAAAAATACAGGAAGTAGGTGTAAAGAATTGAAGGCTCTACTACTGATCTTTTATTTACAAGAAATCAGTCAGAGATTTCTCTAGCTCTCAGAGCAAGCTGCTGGGTGAAATGCTCTCAAAATACAAGCTATGTCATTTCAAAATAGTTGTATATATGCATATACATGTGTGCATGCTCATATATCACAAGTACTTAAGCTTTTTTGCCTCCCTTGACATAAAAATTATATGGAATACCAAAACCAAAGCAATTGCCTTGACTTTGCCCTGCTTTGTTCCCAATTTCTTAGTCGTTCTTAACACACGTAACTGCCTTCTTCCTATTGCAACCATTTCTGCATGGTTTCCCTAATCTCTGTATATAGGCAGAACTATTTCTAGATGGAAAACAAACAAGCCAAACCAAGCAAAAAAACAGCCATGTGACCTCAGCACATACCACCAATATGCCACGCTGAAATCTGCAAGCGCATCTGAATGGACGGTAGGATACTCTGACATCCAGCCAGCAGGCCAGCGTACTCCCGAGAAGTGCCAGGTGTCCACGAGCAGCCACAGTCAGAGCTTCTCAAAATTAGGTCTATCCATTTGGATGGTTCAGGAAGGTACTTAAGTACACATCCATTCATCTGCACAACCGCAACAGAACTTATGAGTGTCAGTATGCACTTAGGGAAGTCAGATGCTTTTCTGAATCAGTGCCTGAATACTCGGCTACAAAATTCACCTGAGTTTACACATCCAGGTTGTGAAATTCTGGCCTATGCATAGAATTTTCAGAAGCATCCACTCATTTTTTCTGTCTGCAGCTCCTGAGTATCTACCTTAAAAAAAGCCCTCTAGCAATATTGATCAAATTGTGGTATACTGCTTAATTATGGGAACTCACCAGTTGAAGTTGAAATGATTTTTCAGTTTCTAAACTGTCTAATTACCATCTGGTTTCTTGATTTTATTATCCACATAAATACACAAACAGAAAATATATCAGCAACTTATGTCTTGTAGTAATTCTCTTGTGGGTGTAAGTTTATACACAACTTTCTTGTATAAGATACAGCCAAATCCAATAATACTCATAATAAAAAATACTTGGTTTTGTGAGGCAAGGTTTGGCCTCTATATATGACCAGAAACTTGACTTGAAATGCAAGGATTTTCAACCATCTTGAAACTAGTAACAATTTATGAGGCTACATAACCTGCCACTGAAACAACTTATAAGGAAATACCTAAATATAAATTACAATCTTGAAGCACAATCCTGCAAGCAGAGAAATGTAGCAATAATTACAACAAGTAGTTCAGCCCAAACTCTGGCAAGATTAAAAGCAGTAGCAAGCACTAAGCAAGCAGATCACTTCAAAATTTGGCCCAGGTACCTGACATCGTGACTGAATTCTAATTAGAAGGACACTCGTAATCAGGATTAAATGAATATGCTCCATTACAAAACAAACTTCCCAAACTATTTTAACTGTTGGATATGGAATAATATTCTTTGACAATAACATTTTGCTGTCGCATATAAGAACACATGCAAAGAGTGATGAAAGACTAATGCACTTTAAGGTGATAATTAGAATCTATGTATACTTAATTCTAAGCCTACATAAATAACAGAAATGTTAGAACACATTTTCAAGCTTACTTGAGGATTAATTTCCAATCCACAAAAAAAAAAAGTATTAAACCCCCTTTTATATATCTATATATATATTTCAAAATCCTAAGACTTAAAACATATTCTCATCTGGAATTGGACTACAGCATTTATGGTACTTTCATGTATGCTGATAATTAAATACATAACAAAAATAAGGCATGGGAATACTTAAAACATTTCTAAGAACAGACTTAGGCTCTATAAGAATATACAACTTTGTAACTCATATGTGCTAACAATAATGATCATAGAACATTTTTAATTTTTCTAGCAGAACTTTGGCAACTAACCAAGACATGTAATATGAATTTTGCTAATAGACTCTTAGGACTTTTTATTTACAAAATGTTGTTCACATAAGGAGCACTTATCAGTTGGGCCACTCATCCATTTACCAATGTGTCTTTTAATAAGCACGAGGTCTTTATGTATTGCAATAAACTGCTGAGTTACATACTAAAAACCTAAACATCATCTTAACTGAGGGGCGTTCAATCATTATTAAATTCTTCAAAGTTCTGGTGCAACCTTAATTTAGAGTGCCCTTAATCACTATCAAAATGATCAATGTTTCATTTTTGAAGTTAATTAATTAGTTCTGCAGCATTTTGTTAATTCTGAATAAATACAATAAAGAAGTAAGCTAAAGCACAATGGTGGCATTTGCGTTTAAAGAATGACAGTATATTTTGTCTTCCAATTTCAAATGGTTATCACCAAGTAAGCACCCCTACTTACTTCTATGTGCATAAAAACCAGATTGTTCATCTCCTGAGTATGTTTCTGGAAGCAAATAAATCACTGCAAAGTTATTCCTGCAACATGGTTATGAAAATTTTTAGAGCCGTTAACAAAAGTAATTTTGCCTTCAGCTTAGATTCTGACGAAACGAATTCAAAATGTGTTTTGTTTTCTTTGGGTCTCGTACACCTACCATTCAGGTGTTTGCCTGTTTTTCTGTAATGATCGTGTAACTTGGAAAGCACAGAAAAACTGGCACACTGCATAAAACAAAAGAGAAATACATCGGCACCCTGCTTTTTCTCATATTTTTAACTCACGGATAAACATAACATGTCCAAATAGATACTTCCATTGTGAGAGAGCAGTGAATATTTTAAGATAAGAAGAAATGTTTGTTTTTAAAAGTGAAGGTTTAGAAACATCTTAGAATTAGCTCTTCCTCTAGCGTTCGGAAGAATAAGAAAACTAAGTTTTCTTCGCAGTCTGCTGATGTTTAATGTTGGACTAAAAAGAGATTTCATTAACAGTAATAAGATACGATTAAACTTAGAATCGTTACAAATCCACTCAATGCATAATACCTACCAACTAGGTAAGCGTTGCTTATACCTTCAACTGTCTTCCCCTACGTGCAGTTACTGTGTAAGCCTATCACACACGAGAGCAGAAGTGAAAAATCTTGAATCTAAGGTTGTTTTTGAAGTATTTTAGCAGTTATGCCAGCAACGTGTGCATTTAGTCAAACCTATTTCTTTCAACAATCCTCCTCCTGCCTAGAGGGGTTTGTGAGTATTACTTTCCCTCCCTCCCCCCCCCCCCCCCCAGCAGTTACATTGCATTTGGCTAACAACAAGAAAAAAAAAACTCTGGTTTTGAGAGACAGGCAATTTGGGATGTAAGTTTTCTGGTGTCTGATGTCAGATATAACTTTCATCTTATTTACTCTCAGCAATTTTTTTCAAGAAACGCATGGAAAACGAGGAAAATTTATAGACAGCCATTTAAATCACAGATGCTCATCATTCCCAAGCTCGACTGTTACTTTGGATAAATCCCCTTTGTCTCAAGCTTTTTGTGCCAACTATTTATACTGCTGAGGCATTGTTACCAGGATCACAGTATTAAAGTGCTGGACAGACTAGCTAACTCCGGGCACTTGAAAATTCTGCCTGTTAACTTCTGCATCACCTATTTTGAAGCTGCTATGGGATACCAAGCAGAGGAATTTTCTGCAGGCAACGCAGATCTATTAAAAAACATGACCTGTGACAAAAATCAATGTGCTAATCTCAAACCAAACAGCAGTATCAGAAGCATAAAAAAAGAGATAACCTAAGATAAAATGTCTCCGAATTTACTTAGATCAGCTTGGCAGGTTTAAAACAAAACAAAACAAAAAAACCACCCCACAAAGTAAGTCTGCTCACAGGCACTTTAACAAGGCAAAAAATTTAATACCCCGGTGACTTTTTACCCAAACACATGGATACCATTTGGAGCAGGACTGAAATTTCCTGATGGTATAAACATGAGGGAAATATCCAGAAAAAATTGCATTAAACCTCCCTCTCCAGTAGAAGGCTTGATGGTCTGCCCGAAAAGCCCGGTGTCAGGAGCCCTGTGGCTCGCCGGGGGAGCGGGGAGGCTGTGCTAGCACCGCTCGGCCCCGGCGGGGACGCCGCGATGCGCAGTGCCGTCCCGTCGGCACCGGCAGCCCCCCGGCCCGGGACGGGGTACCTACCTCGCCTCCTCACGGTCACCGCTCGCCGGCCCGGGGGAGCCCCCAGCCGGGCGGGCAGGGCAGGGCAGGGCAGGGGAAGACACCTCCCCGCCACGGCTACCGCCCCCGGCAGCGGTCCCGCCCGGGACGAAGCCGGGACCGGCCGCCCCGCTCCGTCCCGCCGGGGAGGGAGCCCCCCGCCTCCCTGCCCGGGACCGGCCCGGAGCCGCGCCCCGTCCCCGCAGGAGCCCTCCGGGGCGCAAGCAGGGGTTCACTACCTGCGCCCCCTCGTCCCGCCCTAACTCGCGGAGCAGGCTCGGCCGCGGGCGCGGGTCCCCCGGCTGCGAGGGTCGCCCACGCCGCGCCGGGGGCGCATCTGCCAGGCGCCCGCGGACCGGCGGCGGCCGAGCCCGGGGAAGAGGCTATCCTGGTGCGGCGCCGGGGCGGGGGGAGAGGGCAAGCGGGGGAAAACACCGCCACCGCCCCGCGCCCACCGTCGCTGCCCGTAGGCTTAACCCCCCCAAAAACTAAAGTTTTCCCACCCCGTCTTGCGGCCGGGGTAGCTTCTGCAGGCGCTGCGCAAGAGCCGCCAGCACCGGGGCGCCGCTCCCCGCCGGCCTCCCCGCCAAGCCCCCCGCCCACGGCAGCCCCGCGTACCTGGGGTTGGTGCTGTTCCAGTAGACGGCGTAGCGATCGGCCACCGCCTTGGCGCCGGGCTCCTGCCCGCGCACGCACACCCACAGCGCCGCGGCCGCCAGCAGCAGCATCTCCACGTGCGGCATCGCGCCCGGCCGGCGGCGCGGCGAGCGGGATGCGGGGGAATTGACGGGGGGGAAAAAACAAAAACAACAACAAAAAAAAAAAAACCAGCGGGGAACGGCAGAGGAGCCCGAGCCGGGTCGCGGGGAGATGAATAAATAAAAGGCGAGGCGCAGAGGCCGGCGGGCTCCGCGGCGAGCCGCGCCGCAGCGAGCGAAGGGCGCCTGCCGCTGCAGACGGCAGCCGGCGGGGAGGCACGAACGGCGGTCCCTCAGGGAGCCTCACCCCGGCAGGGGGAGGTGGGGGCCGAGGCGGGCGGCGGCGGCAAGCGGCGGGCGGTGCTCATTCACCGGGAGTCCCGTGCAGAGCCGGCGGCACGACATGCACCGGCCCGCCGGCGCGGCGGGCGAGCGAGGGGCGCCGCTCCTCCACCCACGGCGAGCGGCCCCGGCTCTGGCGGCGCGGCCCCGCGGCTCGGGGGCGGCGGGGGGACGCGGGGATGGGGTCGGCGAGAAGGCAGGGAGACGGGGAAGAACAGCGGCGAGGAAGAGGGGAAGGGGATCTTCCCCCTGGAAGCTGGAAGTCGACGGCGGGTCCTGGCGGTATATTAAAGGCCGCCGGCTGGGAGAGGGGCGAGGAGTACCAGCCGATCTTAAAGTACAAAGTTTGTGTCTTCCTTCCCGGCCCTCCGCCGCCCGCAAATGAAAAACAAACAAAAAATATTTTAAAAAAATATATAAAAGGGGGGGGGGCAAAAGCCCCGAGGAGTTTGTTTGCTGTGCTGATGGAGTTGGGGAGCCTGTTCTGCAGCACAGAGAGTCTTGAAGGAGACTTTGTGGAGTGGTTTTCTTGTCCTTCCTGTTCCTGGGCGGTGGATGCACCAAGGACTGAGCAACAGCAAAGGCGAAAAAAAAAAAAAAGGCAAGGGAAAAAAAAGGGGGGGGCGCAGGGGTAAAAAAACAAAAGGGCCAATCCAATAAATATTGCGGCGTGGAAACCAAGGAGATGGAAATTAAAAAAAAAAAAAGGATTGTTTTATGAAAGGGCGTGGAAAAAAGCGAAACCTCGGAGAAGTGGAAAATCAAGCCTGCAAACTCCTCTGATGATGCTGGTCTTGGCTGGCCTCTCCCGCTCGGGGGACGACCGGAGCGATACGGCGAGGTGCGGAAATCTCCTGCTTCAGCCTCCCGGAGCCTCTCTGTGATAAAGCAGGGTCCAGTCCCGGGAACATCAACTTCTGCGGAAGAACAAAACAGTTTGAAAGAGCAGGGAGGGGGTGAGAGAAAAAGAATCCACCCCTCAGATGACTACATAAGGAGCTCGGAAAAAAAAAAAAAAACCAACACCCCAGTTCTTCTCGGTCCTGCCCAACAGCTGCTCTATTTTTCCCTCTGAAGCAGCAGCAAGAGCAGCAAGGAAAAATATACCACGCCAGCAGGCAAATAAATAAACTTGAATGCAGCGGCAGGCAGGGAGGGATCGTAAAGAGCGACGAGGATTGGAGGGGCAAAAGTCAGTTTTGGGAAAAAAAAATTGCTTTAAGGGAGGGGAAAAAAAAAAAAATCTTTAAACAGTCACGCCCCCTTTTGCAATGACCGGTCCCTTCACTGCGTGTAAATCCGACATCAGCAGCCTGAAAAAGCTAGGAGCCTGGCGTGCTGGGTTGTCTCTGTGCCTGCGTCTGAGGCAGGCAGCCGCAGGGATATATACGCGGTATATGGAGGTATACACGCATACATACATGCACACGCGTGTGTCCGAGGCGGGATCTGGCGCCGGTGTGCGTGAGGGATGAAGGCGAGGAGGAGGTGCAGGCAGCCAGCTCGGAGCACGGGCGCTGCTGCTTGATCATGTGGGATTTTTGCATGCAGTTTACTTGGGAAAGGGGGGGATTTGCCGGCGCAGCCAGTCAGGGCACAGCCTGCTGTTTGCTTACAGATTGCCTTTTTTTTTTTTCTTTTCTTTTTTTTTTTTTTTTACACCTCGACCTGATTGGCTTGCAACACGAGAAAGGAGGCGTCGTCCCAGGCTTCTCCTCCTCCATGCCAAAAAAATACCCAACCCCACCTTCTGGAAACCTGACTAATTGAGTTACTAAGACGTCGGAGTGGTTCCTGTGCAGCCCTGCTGCTCGGCGTAACCATTTCCACGCCGGGTGCTGCCATAGGCTTTACGCGGACTGCGCGCGGGTGCGTATCCGCCCGCCACGGAAAACAGTACGCCGAGCAATTCAGTCGCAAAAGAAAACTCCTTCCCCACTTCCCCCCGCGGGGTGGCTCGGCTCCCACGCCCCGGGCGATGCGCGGCACCGGCGGCGCGGCGCGACCAGCCGCAGCGCTTTGCAACCCGCAACCCGCGCGCCCAGGCGCTGCGTGAGCCAGCGGAACCCGGGGGGCGGCTCCGCGGCTGGGAAGGAGACGCCGCTCGGCCCCGCTTCGCCTTGCACCCCCCTCCGGCAGGAGCGGCGCCGCGCCGCCTCCGCCCGCGCCCCTGACACCGGCGGAGAGGGAAGGCGGCCGATGGGCAGCGGGGCCGGCGCGTCGCCGCCCGCAGCACCAGCTCCGAGGAGGAGGAGGCGGCGGTGAGGCGCCTCTCGCCGCCACCCGAGCGCCGCCGGCAGCCGCGGGGCCGCGCGGCGCGCGCAGGTGAGCGGATCCCGCGGGCGGGGCGGGGGGGCGGGGCGGGGCGGCGGGCGGGGCCTTCTCAGCGGGCCGGGCGCTCCCGCCGCCCCCGCCCCGCCGGCGTTGCCGGGGTGACGGCGGCCGGTGCGGCCTCCCGCCGCCGGGGCCCGCGGGGCCGGGCCGGGGCGCGCCGGCCGCCTCGCCGCCCTTCGGAAGCGCCCCGACTCCCCCCAGCGGCGGCGGCCGGCGCCGCAGGGCTGCGGGGGGCGGCGGGGCCGGCGTGGCCGCGGCGTGGCCGCGGGCGGCAGCGGGGGCGGCCCCCGCTCCGGCGGCGCCGTGCCTGCGGGGGCCGGGGTGTCTCGGCTTCTCTTTTATTTCCTTTTTCTCCCCACCCCCGCGGTTCTTTTGGTACGGTTTTGCTCAGCGCGGAAAGATCTTCCAGGTTAACCCGCACCGGCGCACCGGCTAAGCGGCGCGGCCTCCCCCCGGATTTCGGCTCTTTGCCCTCCCCTCGGAAGTGAATGGGGCGGGGGAGCGCAGGCTGAGGCTAAACACTCCAATCCCTTTATTTTATTTTTTTTTAAAACAAACGGTTTGCAACATTTTCAGGTGTTTATTACTGAAGGCCTAAAAACTTGTCTAAATTTTGTTTCCCTGTGCTCTCTTTCAGCCTTGTTTTTATTATATTGACGCCTGTCCATTAGACTTAGTGGGATACGAAGTACATCAGCCAAATACCCCAGGTGTAATGGGCACCATAAAACACAAACTTTTTCATTCGTTTGAAAATCCCATCATTCCCAATTTTTCGCTATCTTTGAACAGAGTTCTTCGAGTAGGAATGGGCGCATCCAGTGTTCCCTTAGTCTTTTTAATCCATCGTGGCCAGACGTGTGGAAATCACGGCCATTACAGGAAGCAGAGTAAATAACACTTTATTCCAAAGAAACTCCTCGGCCACGATTGTAAGAAAAGCTTAATAATTTTTTGTTTTCTCTTGGTTCATGCCTTGCGAGAAGCATCACAGTAAAAGAACAAGGGGTCACTTTGTGCAACTTAAAAACACCTTTTAATAGCAGAACTGGAGCTTAATCTAGTATGTGTAATATCCTTGCAGGACTACAGTACTTGGGCTTTTCTTTAACACACACAAAGCTGTGCAAAAGAGACAAACTATTAATAACTGGGGAAAAACAATGCAAAAAAGGCTAACTAGCAGGAAGATTTTTTTTCCCCCGCTTTACTTAGTAAGCAGGCTGTAGGTGGCTGTGTCTTATTAGTTTATAAGAAATACAAAGACATATAAATCATTTGGACATACAGTAAGAAGTAAACTAATTCTGCAAGTAAATAAATAATTCCTTAATGAACAGAATGTGAGCTTTTGGTTACATCATAACCAATTCATATGAACCCATCAAACACCCAATACCGCGAAGCATGCCAACATCTAGTCCAACTCTCCATTTTTGTGATTACACGATTAAACAATTATTGATATCATAGTTGTAAACTGCATCTGTGTACTAATGGCCTCTGGCATTAGCCTTCGTTTGGCAGAAAGGTAAAGGCAGTTAACAAATGATTCAACATCAGTTAAACTATTTTGGATACAGTGTTTGGAAAAAATAGTATGTATGCACAGCAAGTGTCTGAAACTGCCTCTGACAAGCCTCTGTAACTGCGCCTGGATCTCCAGCCTCGCAGCAGAAACGAGTCTTTAACACAGGCTGAACAGCACACTACTTTCTTGGTAGTTGCACAGGATTTCAGTGTCTTTGATATACCGTGCTGCTGTTGCTGTGCTAATTGATCACATACCTCAAAAGAATTAAACTAAGCACAGCTTAAGACTTTGCTCAGGAAAAAGTGATAAATCTGTAGATTTGCTTTCTTTGCTGATTCCCCTTAAAAACACTCATAGTATTTCTATCACTGTTCAGCAATACTTAGTATCTTAAACAGGTACAAATGGCTTCTGGTGTTACAATGTAGGTAGTATTGTTAAAATCATCGAAGTAGTGTGCTTTGCCTTTCAAAGGGACTTCAGCACCTCTTGAAAATAACAAGATATCGCTATATTTTTCCTGTAGCTTGTGTGTATGATTTTTATCTTTTATGAATTTGAGTAGTGCTTCAGAAGTAAAACTAACTAGCAGGGCCCAATCCAGCTTTTTCTGATCTTAATTCCAGAGACTTTAAGTGAGTTAAACAAGAAAATCCAATGGCTTTTTTTCCTTTTGCTAAGACCCACAGAATTAAGGAAAGACCCTTCTAGAAAAATGGATGAGTACTGCAAATCAGTGAATAATATAGCTGTATTTCAAAACCTTTTTGTCTAAATTTTGTGAAAATGTGTGTTTTGAAATAATGTGTTAACATTTCAGTAGAATTTGATTAAAGGTAGCTGGGAAGAAAAACATATAATCCTTTGGTTGGTCCTCTGTTTTAAATTATCTTTGATGCTGTGTTGAAAGGACTGTACAAAAATACAGATTTTTTTATTTATCAGTAATATCCCTAGAAACATGTTTTTCAGGATGTGAAAGCATCGTGCTTCCTTATATTTTTAATCACTCTCTTATCCCATAAATATGTTGCTGAAAAATGACTTAGAAGCAATCTCAGCTTCAAGTTTTGCAAATTACTAACTGAACAGAATGGTTAATCATTACAAATTCTCTCATCTTTTACTGTAATCCCTGATACTGTAAGCTGTCAAAGAGTAATACAAAACAAGATCTTAGACTAATTTCCATATGAGAGGAGTAGGTACCAAAGGCATAAATAACACTGTTAGAGAGAAGCGTTGAATTCTTTAAAGAAGTGTATTCATTGTTTGATTGCAAATATTCTCAGGTAAGATAAGAGCTTTCTTTCTGGGTGATTTCTCTAACTTAAAGATATTTTTCCCCTCTCAGATACATTTACCTGTGAGAGACTGTGTGTGCATAACACATACAAGGATTTCCCCCACTTCCGCCCCCCTTTTTGGTTTTTCCCCCCCCCAGAAAGAAGAAATAATATTACAGAAGAGACCAGAATGAAATGGCTGCAGACAAACCTGACCCAGTATGTACTTGCATGTAAGAGTATTTTTGGCTGGCTAAAACAGAGGAATTAAGTGAAGATTCCTGATACTCTTTTTATTAAACTGTCTGGCAACTCCCTCACTTCTCTAACCCTCGTTTTCCACTCTACCAAGCAGAGATAACATATATGCTCACTTTACTGTGATGTACTGAGGCTCAATAACTTCATGTTTTGAGATGTTCAAAGGCATAACTTTGAGATCCTTGTATAAAAAAAAAGAAAATACCATAACACAAAATACAGTAATGAATTCTAGGCAACTTTTGCGGGGGGGGGGGGGGGGATATTGGCCAGAGACGTTTTCAGGCTTGTTATTGTGTCCAGAAATCATACATATTTCTTTCTGCACACAGTTCTTAAGAATTTGCTATTGTTTTTAATGAAAATAATCCACAGTTATCAGCTTTGCTTCCATTTCAATTTGTCAGTTCAAAATCTGCATGTCTGGCTGAGCAGCCAAAAGAGCTTCAGCTCATGGATTAGGAAGACCTCTTCAGCACATAACTGTTTGGATGTTAGTCTGGAAACTTCAGAAGTTTAATACACTGAGGAAAGCTTTGAGAAGAAAACAAAAGATCTCCTGGCTTCATACTGATTTTTTTTTTCAAAGTTAGTGATAAAAATAGTTTCAAGGTAGGAGATTTTCAAAAACACACATGGAAGCAGGGTACTTATCTACACTTGAGAAAATAGAAAAATCCACTTTGAAGTTCAGTGTAATGGTCCCTCCATACCTATAGGTAATAACTTATATATAGTGTGTTGCCATTCAAGTTGTGTTTGTTTGTCTTTACAAATACTTTTGTTCATGTTTGGTAGATGTCTAATTATGAGGAATTTGTTGACACACTTTAAAGAGCTCTAAATTTATGTCTGTATGAAGTTAAAATATTTTTAATACTGTCATTTTGAAAGGCCGAATAAAAGCATTTGCTTCTGCCCAGTCAAGACCCTATGTACAGTTTCTGGCTTTACAAAAAGAAAAACCCATTGGACTGATTCATCATTAATATTGAGTCAATAAGAATAACCGAGATAGCCCAGGGACAAAGCCAAAGCAAGAGAATCCGTGGCCCTATGATAAATGTATAGCTTCCCTTTTTGCCATCGACTTCAGTTCTTCCACACTCTGCAAATTAAATACATTAATTTAAAGATCTTTTACAAAGGCTTTTGAAAGCTATTGCTCAATCTTAATTTATTACAGAGCCAGTATCTTACAAACCCTCCAGTTTTGGTATTATCACTGTAGAGACAAGTACTTAAAGCTGTAGGTGCAAGAAAAATTAAGTACTACACTATAAAACTAAAGTATAAGACCAAATAAAGCAACCAGATACAGTGGACAGGATAAATGTAGCTATCCTGGAGATTCCTGTTCACTTCTGCAAAAAGCTCTGCATTGAGCAGATACACTATACACACTAATACAGATTACGTTACGTGTGCAGGCTCTCATTTCAGCATTTGTGCATCTCCTATGATGATGTGGCAGGATTGAAGCCAGTTAAGGTAAATAAAAATCCTGTTTAACCTTGTGATATTTTAAAGTTATATTTTACGTTGCTTGCTGTTCAAATGCCCATGCTGAGACTGCATTTTTCCAGAGTCCTCTTGATGAAAGTTACCTTTTCACAATGCTTTCTTTGCACCGAGAAACTGCAACTGGTAGTCTAGAACATCAGTGTTTGCTTAGAAACCCTGTTTTTAAGCAGTCGTTTCAAAACAGGCAGAAGGAATTTGAAAAAACAACAGACAAACAAAAAGCAGGAAGCCAAAAGAGGTACCCCTGCAGGTAAAACTGAATACTGAATTCAAAATAATATATGACGAGGAGTAGGTGTTTGCTGTGTATGTGGTTCTCATTTTTGCAGCAATACAGTGATTGGTGGACAAATCATTGACCTTGTTTATGTGCACACTGGCTTTTGTTTGTTCCTTGTTTCAGTCTTGTTGCATGGGATGGACAGCTAGCAGGATTTTTTTTTTGTCTATGTCCAGATAAGTGAAGAAAAACAAGCTAGAAGATCAAGGCAGGGTTGGACTACTGTTATCATCTGGAAACGTGATGGAAATCCTGTACTTGATTGCCTTCAAGCCCTATGTAGTAAACATGATTATTAATTTTTATTAGTAGTAACACACTTTACAAAGGTAAAAAAATTCCCAATATACTCTTTAATGCTTTCCAGAATTTAATCAGCATTCAGGATTATTTTCGATTTAAGTTTGCAAAACTACAACCATCATTCTTGCCACCCATTTCACGTATGAATCATAAGCTGTAAGATCATAAACAGTTCCTATCTGTTGCAAAACCCTGTGCTTGCTTGTGCATATCTTCCAGTGCATAGCAAAGTCTTAGACTTTGACACTGTTCCCTCCTCACACAGCAACACCCATCAACTAACATTACTCACATTCGTGAAATGAATCAACAGGGAAGAAAAAAAAAAGAGAGAACTGCAAAATAGGTTATTACAGATCATGCTACAACTCTGCTCTGTAGCACTGGCGGCACTTGCCCTGATACGCAGCACAAGTAATAGGTAGAGTTTTATCGTCTAAAGACGGCTCGAAGAAGTTTGTATGCAAAGCTAGCTAAATGGCACAAGATAGTCCTTCCACTTAGGAAACTTCAGAGGTCCTTTGCTAATGCGAGCTTTGTGTGCGTTACATGCTGGTAAGCTGTTTTGCAGAGGAGCTGCTTTCTTAATAGAAACAACAGACCTGACAGTGAGTTGTTACGTGCCATGGGTGGCACATGGTCTATCCAGAAGGTGGTCTGCAAGACGGCTGTTGTCATGGCATAAAGGTTACCTCAGTGGATACTGGGTGTAGCTTCTCACCAGTGCTGTTTACTTTGTAGAACAACAGTTCCACCGGTAGCACAGCAATGGAACAAGGTCCTTTGTGTTGTGGAGAAAAATCTTATCTGGTTAAAAGAATAAACAGAAACGAGACTGATATATATTATTACAATTAGTTAGCAAGCAAATTCTGGAGAAGTTTGTGTGCAGCTATACACCTGGGAAAGTTGGATGAAAGAAATTACACAGGTTTCAGTGATGAAATGTTGAAGACATTTATTTTAGGCAATGTGGAAGATACTTGCAGTGCCTTTAGCTGTACTGTTTGTACTACAACAGTGTTTTTCATGAAAAAGCCAGTTCTTAGAATCATATGACTAAGAGAAAATCCATCCTTTAATTTAAAAAATACATTTCTGCACAGTTTGCAGAGTAGAATTTGAAGAGTGAACCCCAAGTGTTTTTTAAATAGCAGATCTCATTCATGACTAGGTGCCTGGCATTTGCAGTCCTGTGTTTGTGTCAAATGCAATACACAGCAGAAAGAGGAGAGTTGTCAAAGACATTTTGGAAAGCAGCTAAACCACAACTTTCCAGACAGGGGCATGAGGGAAGGGGTAGAAGAACATTTTCTTAACCCTCTTTATTCCTAAGTCAGAAAGGTCCACTAATAGAGCATCTCTGTTGTAGATTTCAGATGCCGCCTTTTCCATTGCATACAGTATACCGACTTTGGCTGACTCTTGAATTCCAATAGATTAGACTCAGCCAAACAAGAACACAGCAGAATTAGCTGCTGCCTGTGATCTATGCCAACAAAACAGATGTCAGCTTGACAAATGCCAGTCTGATAAGCGCCATGGAAAGCCAGAAGCAGAAATGGAATCAGGTTAAATTTTTTTAAGCCTGCTTAGCAAGACTTTGATTACTACATAGTCTTACTGTCAGTGACACTGCTGTGGATGTAGTGGAGAATGCATTTATGAAAACATTGCAAAAGTTTGAATGACAACATCTGCTTTGTGGCAGTTCTAAGTGAATATTATTCTTCTTATCATCAGCAGTGCCATAGCCTTGCAAAGCATTGTTACCGTTAAAGATGAAAATATAAACTTTTGTTTTCCTAGACCATACTGTCAAAAACTTAGATGAGAGAAAGTACTCTTTTGGCACTGATGATCCCTCTTGTTTCATTATGGTTTTTTTTACATGTTCCGTCTCAGCTTAGCTTTTTTACAGACTTTGCACTGCTTAATGAAAATTGTTCATGAATATTATGTTCATGAAAATATTAATTTTTGAAATTGAAGTTACAGAAGACCTATACAGTTAGGAAATTAATTTCACGTCTTTTTGGCAATCATTTTCTTTTACTGTCGTTCATTTTGGACCTTTCCCATATGCACTCCAAAGACATGCATCTTATATTTAACACTGGAAAGGTGTTCTCAGAACTAATTATATCAAACTTCCATTTCAAAGTGAAGAAACCAGAGGAAATAGTGGAATCTAGCTAACAGATGACTAAAGAACAGTTCTGAAATGCAAGGCTATCTTACAATTTTGGAGGCGAAATGCCAGAGGCAGTTACTGATAAATCATAAAAGGATAGAAATATGATCATGAAAAGAATTCATAAGCAGATTTCTTAATTAGATGGGATTATTAATATCTTGTAAATCCACTGTGTATTCTTTGCATTAGAGCATTTAGCATTTCTGCATAAACAAAAGAAAACAAACGGTAATTGTTTTATACTTCTGAAATCCTTTGTCAGCAGGCATATGGCAGAAACAGAGTGGAAAATCCTGTTACTCTAAAGGCTGCTGATGAAATCAACAGATCTGCTATCACTTATGACAGTAAAAAGGTTTTCATGTTGAGTGACAATTGATGTTTTCTGCTGTGCAAATGTTACTGTATCTTCTCTGAGCAAAGAAACAGAAGTAACAATTATTATTTTGTAACTATTAAACCTTTCTTAAGAGGTGGGGAAAAATAAAAAAGGGAAAAGGAAAAAAATAATGGACAAATGAAACCAAAATGTGACACTCAACACCTGAGGTTAACAATCTCAGTGGGGTTTTTTATTACTAAATTACCTAGGATTTGACATTCCTTTAACATGTATTAGAATATCAGAACTTTATCAGAAAGAATTTGCAACATAATTTATTGCCACATATTCCCATTTAACAGATACCTGAGGTTAAATTCCACATTTGTCTATATAACCTAATAAGCAGCAGATTGTTGTTTATTCAAACACAGTGGACTACTACTGTTGCAACTACCATATAGTAGTGCTCGGTTAAACTTCCCGCTCCTAGGAGGCATGGAGTGAGACTGTCCCACACTGAGCATATGCATCTTTCATTATCTTTGGTACAGTAAATGATGCCTAGAGTTTGACAGGACTGAATTCAATGGGATTAGACCTACGGCACCTAATCTTCCACAAGTTACTGTAAAAGAAAAGTAGTGTATCATTATAGAACATAACTGATTGTGCCCAGAATCCATGCAAATTGTCAGAAAGAGTGGCTTGCAAGTCACTTATGAGAAAAGCTATAGTAACATACTTAACACAGTCCTGCCAATATCATGCAGGCCTGCCACAGCCGGGTTTCTCTTGCATGGCTTGTACCTGTAAGATCATGCTCCACAGCATAGGCTTTAGGACTTAAGGGATTCTTGTATCTGTAGTGTAAATTTAAATATGTGATAGATGAGAAATCAACATGAATAAAATGTATGTTAAATCTTCATTAATAACTGAAAAGCTTATGTGAAAAATCAAACATTCAACTGAGTTGAAGTTTTACCTGCAAACTTACGCTTGCCAACAAAAACACTGTGCATTTTAGATCAAGAAAGTGTAGTACATGGTATTTAGTGTAACTGGGCAAAACAGCAAAGGATATCATTATAGCATGATAAATAACCCTACAGCATAAAGCCTGATATGGCTGTTTATATTGGTAGGCTAAATATGGAACTCTAAAGCTTTTTTGCAACAAAGTCCCTTTTTATACATATATATCTGGCAGAAAGCATATTTTTTCTGAAAATCTTGAAAGGTTATAATCATGGTTTAAAATAAGTAACTCTCAATTTTTCCTTTGCGGTCATCAATTCCACTTCTCCAAAGAACCTCATAAACACAATGGGCCCAATGCCAAAACAAAAATTAAATGCTTGTGTGATCCCCAAGGGAAGACATACTTTAACTATGAAGTATTCTCACAAGAAACCTTGTAAACCTTACATGAAAGTGAGTGATCTAGAGTTCGTGGCGTTCACGTTTGTTGCTTTGACAGCACTGTTTATCAAAATAACTACAATTTTCAAAGAAAGACTACTTCATTTTGACTATATTGCTTTTCTGTTGGAAAGGACCTATAAATAAGTTCACAAAGTTTTTGGGTTAGTTTGAGTTGATCTATTTTGTTCCACAGCAGTCAGTTAATCCCTTCAAAGTATCATCTACTAGTCAGTTCATTATTTTCTGTAAGCATAGACGGAATATATTAAAACTATTTGGAAGCATTTTAAAAGAAAAAAGGTTGGAAAAGAACAGTACCCTGCCTGTCAGCCCTTTAAGAACTGAAAAAAAACAGATGCTGTGTTGTATTGTTTTCCCAAGATACTTCTACTGTCCTTTCCCCTTTTCCTCATCTACTCTATATATCTGTTTTTCTTATACCCATTTAGGCTTCTGAACTTAAAAAGCAAGTCAGGTTACATTTGACAGCTATAGTTGCACTTGTGTTATCCTGATATTCTCTAGCTTCTCTTTGCTTTTGTTACTTACTTATAAGAGCTGTCTGTAATTTGGTAGCATGCATTTTAAAAGAGGGGGCAGTTTAACATCAAAATATACAGATGCAGTGAAGGTCTCAGACGTGCACAAAGTTTCCACATACACAATATACTATTGTTTGTACTGCATATGCATAACAATTGTTTGAAAGTATTCAGCCTTGCTTGCCAATAACTTCTCAGTCATGTGTATGGGCTTAGACCTTTTACAGTTGGAGTTTTTTTATTTGGTCTGCTTAGAAAGGCAAAGGCAAAATTCCTCCTGGACTTCAGTGAGATCTGGATTTCACTCACAGTGAATAAGTAACCTAACAACACTAAACAGAATTTCTGCAATATGCACTAAATGGTGTTAAATCTCAGAATACTGTGCCAGATCTCCTAACATAATTGAGGTTTTTTTGCAGCTAATAGGAAAAAAATTATATTTTAATGTATTTCAGTAGCTTGTAAATTTCACTCCAAACTATAAAAGAAAATTCTCTGATTTGTTGCATTCTGCAGGTGTGAAGATACATCTTGCTTAGTCAAGGAGCATGCAGCAGAATATATGGAAAATATAGTTGGTTGTAAACAAGAGAAAATATATGAGGCTGAACGTGAGTTCAAATGAAATAATGCATTACATCCAGTCTTCTATTAGCATTTTTACTTGACATTATATACAAACAGGAGATGATTCAAGCAGGCACGGAAGTCATAACAATCTAGCAGTGATGAACTAGCCCATGGTTATTCAAGCAGTAATGTGAAGCAAGGTTGCCTACAGTAGCAAGGCACTGAATTCATGGTGTCACTCCTAGGAGATCCTTTCCTCTGTTTTATTCTTGTGTTTCTAAGAATCATCACTAGACAATGACAATCCACCCTGAAGCATGAGTGGTCCCACAGGAACAAAAATTATAAAATGCCGTGTTTAGCTACTCGGCAATTTAAATATATTTTAAAAAGAAAGGTAGAAAAGAATTTTGTCTTCTTTTTTTGCTGGGAGGTCAAGGCATTTGAGTTTCGGTACTTTTTAGGAGCATCTGCTTCAAGTCGGTAGCTCTGATATTTGGGGATGTCTGTGGATTACAGATCACTGCTAGCTCAACAGGTTGTTACCCACACAAATACAACATTATGATATTGTAGTTCTGAAACCTACAGTTACTTTTTGTGTGCTTTCCTAAGGTGTTCTCGAATAATCATCAGGAAGATTTGCCTAATGGTATCAGGGTTTCTGTAGGAGCCACCCAATTAAGAAACCAGAACTGTGGAATACTGCTGTACTGGCTTAATTCTCCAGTGGTACCCAAAATACTCTTCTATTAGGAACTGCACTAGGACCAAGCTCCTCAACTCAGGAAGTATGCTGCAGAGAAAATACTGTGAAAGGCATGCCTTAGAGCTTTCATTCCATTTTCACAGCTTCTCCATGGGTCAGTTTAATAGGATGCTGCAAACATTACTCCACAGGCAAGCATAAAGGGAGAAATAAAATGTAATAGCAGTGAAAACTCTTAATTTAGACTAAGAGTTTGGAGCAACACAAATTAAAAGACTTAAGTCTGGGAGAGTTTTACCACTGCCTTCAGTGAAATCAGAAATTTGCTAGTTTAATGTAGCATAATCCAGGCCAGGGTTTATGAACACCCTGAACGCTGGTACCAGGCAGCACCAAGCTGTATTTAATCAGATAGGCACTGGAAAGTCAGAGCATGCTGTCTGTGGTGAGTAGCTTCAATAAATAGTGCCTTTAAAATCTTTACAAACGTGTTCCACCATCTTTTTTAGACAAAGAAAAAGCACTGCACCCCAGACTTTAGTAATATCATCAGCTGTTTTGGGTTTTGCTAAATAAACTGTATTCTCTCTTTGTATTGGTATCTTTTCACTAACCTCTCAGCATCACAGACCAGCACTCCAGTCCCTCACCTCCTGTGTGCAGATCTGTTTCTTTACCATTACAAATACTTAATTAATGCCACCTGACTGCTAAGAAATTAGAAGACTGACATTGTTCCATCTATAATATAAGATAGTTATCCTAGTTAAGAGTACTCACCACCTAGATTTTCCAGCAGTCCAGATCTGATATTTGCTTGTTGCACAACCTCTGACAAATCATTTAACCTCTCTGATCCACAGCTTATATATCTGCAAAGCAGATTTAGTAATAATTACCTACTTTTCACAAGTGTTGAGCAGATTAATTAATTAGTGTTTGTTAAGCACTTAAAATCCCTTGGATGAAAGGCACTAAATTAAAAAAAAAAAAAAAAAAAACCCGAAACCAAAAAACAACCAACCTACTTTTAGGCTCGGAATTTTAAATGCCAGAAAGAACTATTGTAATAATTCATCTGATCTTAAATATTTGAGTACCTATAAATTCAATGCATTTGGCCTATGTGATTGCTGAAGAGTCTCTCTCCTCAAATCATGTCTAGTCTTGTATTTAAAAAGTTTGTGAGCTGGACAATCTGATATCCTTGGACAGCTGAAACCTGGTGATAGTATAAAACTAGTTATTATGCAACTGGATCAAATTTGCTGAGCTACAGCTTTATCTCTTTTGATTTCATCTAGCCCTTGTCTCCTATGTAAAAGCACTCTGTTATCATCCTGAATCTTCTCTTCTAGTTGATGCTTACGTTTCCCTCTGACTGAAACATCTCTTTGGTAAACTAGACCAACTGAGTGACTGTAGGAGCTCAATAACAACCTGCTTTTCAGTTTTCAATACATTTCTGTAGTACTTCACAGAACAGTTTCATATTTTTCAGCATTTTTTTGGCATGGATACTAGAATTGGATGCAAATGGACTCAGCAAGCCACATGAAGGTAACAGATCCTCTCACTTCTCACAGATAAATATTCCTGTACCTACACCACTGACTATTGCATTATCTCTATGAGTAAAGTTGAATCAAATAAATAAAGAGGCCTGTAAGCACTTAATTATTCACCTTAAAGAGAAAATAAGTGGCTTTTAAATAAGTCTTTTAGCTTATTGGTCTGCCAAAATGACCGTTATCTTTTCTCTATTCCATTGCTTATACATTAGAGTAGCATAAATGAATGCTTTGCTACATTTTAGTCCAGTCAAGCATCGTCTATAGAAATATCGGACTCTTCATTCACAGCAGTAACACGTAAAAATCTGTGTGTCCTATCACAGGGATACATTTTAAATTTTGGGGAGGCTAGAGGTATGAGTCAGTAGCCTTTCTATGCACCATATTTTTGTAGTTTTACATGCTTTAGCACTTCTGTGATCCCCAGGCAATAACTGGATCTTGTAAGAATTTCTTTCACAGAACCTTTTTTTGCTTCCCCACTGCTCCTGTCATGGTTTAACCCCAGCTGGCGACTAAGCACCACACAGCCACTCGTTCACTCCCTTCCACACCAGGACTGAGGGGGAAGAGAATTGGAAAGGTAAAAGTGAAAAAACTCATGGGCTGAGATAAGAACAGTTTAGTAATTGAAATTAAATAGAATTAAATTTTTTAAAAAATTGTAACAAGAAGGAAAATAAGAAAGAGAGAGGAAAATAAAACCCAGGAAAGACAAGTAACACAAATGAAAACAATTGCTCACCACCGACTGACCAGTGCACAGCAAGGCCCTGTGAATCCTTAGAACACTGTTTCCTTGCTTTGTTCCACTGGGATCTCCATCTTTATACTCATCTGAACAATAAGTAAACTGCATTTTATTAAGTTCTTTCTATTCTGCATTTGTTAGATCACTGTAGCCTGATTTTTCCTCCTGAAAACATACATATTTCCCATTTAATAACATAAATTATATTCTTTACTTTCTTTGTCCTATTTTAAGGTAATGGTAAAGACACCAGTGACAAGAAAACCAAAGACTTTTATTAGAGTTAGAAAGAAGGCATAATCTAAGCATATACAGTACGTTTGAAATATATTACATGCTATAGAAAACAGACATGGACAAACTTCCCCTGGCATAGTATCCAATGACTTTGCCAGTGGAGTTTCAAATGCCAAGTGTTAAATCTTCACCCTCTTTTCAGAAGCTATTCCGCAATGTTGTAGACGATGAAGATTTTTATTCTGACATTCAAACTACATTTCCTCATACGTTAATCTTATGCCATTCTTCCTAGCTGTATTCATAAAGAATTGTTCTTCCTTTTGAGATTTACAATCTTGCAATGCATGTGTTTCAATTTAATTAGAAGATGGTTCAAATCAAAATGATGAAAATTAATTTTGCCTCTGTCTTACTGGACTAGGTTGATGTTAGAGTCTAATAGTCTTTTACCAGGTTCTTTTAGATATTCCACACAATGAGTTTTCATGTTTTAATAAGAAATTTAGTTGTTTTAAGATATTTGATGTTACACGGGATTTTGATTCAGTGGGGTGATTCAGCAATATACTGAAATAACAACATAAGGATAATCAAGCAATTGCAATAGGCAAACAATGATAAAAGTGTGATTCCTGTTACCAGTCTCTATATGCTTACGATCATGGTGCTGGGCACGCCCAGTCACTGGGAAGCAATACATGGGTTGAAGCCAGGCCAAGCCTGCTGTTGACTTCAGAGTTCATTTTACTGGTTGCTCAGCTTTTATGCTATATGTTGGGCTGAGCCACTTGTACACTTCTCCTGTGCTGATCTGGCTGGCTTAGGAAGACATTCACACCTTTTGATTAACTCAGGGAAGGCCATTCACACAACTAGTTCATCCACTCAACTAATGGAGCCATTGGTCTAAACTAAAGGCCCTTTGTTTTATGTCCACTTTGTGCTGGGGTAAATTCAGCTTTCTTTACAACAGCTGTGGTCACTCCTTGTATTCTTCCCTGAGCTGTATAAGCATGTCTTGCCCATTCCTTCTGAGCCTTCTGCTGTTGTGGGGGTTCGTTGATCAGTTACAGTTGACATGACCTGACCCATAGTGATTTTGCAGTTATTTCCACTGAGAGGAAAACAATTACGTTAAGATACATGCACTTTAGCTAATGTGCTAGTGAGGTCACCAGGAATGAATAGAGCAGGGATGGCACAGGCATATCATACTGTTCTGAAAAAGCTGATAGCGTAATAAAAATACAGTTGCGATCTATACATTGGACTAAGTACTTCTAGCAGTGAGGTCAGAGTCCATTTGCCATCCAGGATTTTTTAATGTTTGTTCTTTCCTGATGCTTTTTTTTCTAGTTGTCCCTCATGACACCGTCATGACAAGACACTGGACACGACAACCCTTTGATCTGACCTGGTGCAGCTGTTCTTATGTTGTTAATGCAGTAGTAACATCACCAGGGCCACTAACCAGTGTCAGTCAAACTTGAAAGTGTTTTAATGAAAAAAATCTCTTGAAAGGAATACATTCCTTAAATGGATTATGGCCCTTTTTCTTAAATTACCTTAAAGAACAGAGATGAACAAACTAAGACTGATACGCTTAAAACCCAGCTAAGGTTTAACTCCTTTCAGACAAAGATCTCAAAGTAAATACATATCTAAGGCCACAGTATTCCTTTGGGAAGTACGCTTGACTCTCGATTATTCTAATAGCTTTACAAATGCATGAATAGGCTAAATGAATTATTCCACCAAACTCTAACATAATACTGTTACTACATTTGACCTGAAGATCTGTGCAGACCACATACATGTAATACCTGAGTCAATTAGTGGTACACAAACACAATTGCTACTGCAGTGAGCTTATAACCTTGTTATTATAAAGTGAACATGTCAATAAAGTTATTTGTGTATCTACATTTTAGTAAGTATATGCTAAAAAGCTGTGTTCTTGGACACAGAATAAGTCACAGATGAAATGAAAAAGCAAGAATCCTCAAAAATAAAAAAGGACTCTCCCTTTCCACTACTTCTTACCATGCTCCTCCTGTAGCACAGTGTGTAGGGTCTCTCCGGTTCCCAGCTGTACACACCAGATGTGGGATGGGAATCAGGTGGTATTTGATGGGTGTAAGGTGTAGCCATTGTTCATGATTTGAACCATGTCACAGGTCTTTCCTTCTTCCCCCACACCTGATATGCAGTATAGTTTCAGAGAAGGGTGTCCCATCACTGCTGCTCATTATCACACCTCTACCTAGAGGCTGCCCACTTCTGAGGATTCATTCCAAGACAAAACTTCCATTCTGAAATGTCCTACTACTTTCTTAAGAGGCAGAGTACATACTGGAAAGTCATGATGTTAATCAAGCCCAAAACCCAGTGAAAAATAATTTAACTGAAATAATAGAGCCATGCCAATAATTTCAAGTTTCTTCCAAATTAGTGAGCCATGCATGAAAACTAATAGTTCAGTACATTGTCATTCACTCTCTGATGGAAAGATAGGAATATGAGCAAATGTTCAATCTGCAGCATAACTAACATTTCATATACAATTACATATGTTTCGTTGATCCCAAGTGCACTTGTGAAGTAGGCAAACTGATACATATGAACGTAAGGTCTGGTTTATAAACCATAGTTAGCAGATAGGGATGCAAGTGGACAGGAGACTTCCAGTAGAAGTGGGCATTGGTAATAATACCCTCAAATTATTTCCCTTTGTCTACAGTTGACTGTAAGTCTTTTCACAAGTTTATGGATCTAGAATTCTCCAGCCAACAACTCAAATTTGTAAAATACAGCATGATCATCTGAGGGCTTGAATTATCTGCTGGATATGCACTGTGTTCTCCGCAAGATAGACCTATGTGAAAAGCAATGTAAGCATTACTAGCTTTCTGAGTTGAGTCCGTTATCCCCTCTATTCTCGTCATGTCTATTGGGTATATAAATTCTATATGTAGTTGTCTTCATCCTCTCTTGGATGCAGGGGGGAACATTGGCAACAGGGATGAGGTACCTCCTTTGCCTCAGTCTTCAATAGTAAGACCAGTTATGCCCAGGGAATTCAGCCCCCTGAGCTGGAGGGCAGGGACAGAGAGCAGAATAAACCTCCCATAATCCAGGAGGAAGCAGTTTATGACCTGCTGAGTGCCTGGATACTCACAAGGCTATGGGGCTGGATGGGACACACCTGAGAGTACTGAGGGAGCTGGTGGAGGAGCTTGCCAAGCCACTCTCCAACATTTATCATCAGTTCTGGTTAACTGGGGAGGTCCCAGATGGCTGGAGACTTACCACTGTGACTCCCATCTACAAGAATAGGCAGGAGGAGGATCCAGGGAAAAACAGGCCAGTTAGCCTGACTTCATTACCGGGGAAGGTTATGGAGTGGTTCATCTTGAGTGATCTCACCAAACATTTGCAGGACAGCCAGGGGATCAGGCCCATCCAGCATGGGTTCATGAAAGGCAGGTCCTGCCTGACCAACATGATCTCCTTCTGTGATGGGGTGACCCGCCTGGTAGATGAGGGAAAGGCTGTGGGTGCTGGTTACCTGGACTTTAGCAAAGCCTTTGACACTGTCTCCCACAGCATCCTCCTAGAGAAGCTGGCTGCTCATGGCTTAGACAGGTGTACTCTTTGCTGGGTAAAAACTGGCTGGATGGCCGAGCCCAGAGAGTT
The DNA here is from genome assembly GCF_949628215.1 of Phalacrocorax aristotelis. Taxonomy (NCBI): domain Eukaryota; kingdom Metazoa; phylum Chordata; class Aves; order Suliformes; family Phalacrocoracidae; genus Phalacrocorax; species Phalacrocorax aristotelis. The sequence continues at coordinate 22,122,310 of NC_134311.1, read as the reverse complement.
GTGGTGAACGGAGTTAAATACAGTTGGCGGCCGGTCACAACAGGTGTTCTCCAGGGCTCAGTTTTGGGGCCAGTCTTGTTTAATATCTTTACCAATGATCTGGATGAGGGGATTGAGAGCACCCTCAGTAAGTCTGCAGATGACACCAAATATGGGTGGGAGTGTTGATCTGCTCGAGGGTAGGAAGGCTCTGCAGAGGGATCTAGACAGGCTGGATCGATGGGCCAAGGACAATTTTAAGGGGTTTAAGAAGGCCAAGTGCTGGGTCCTGCACTTGGGTCACAACAACCCCATGCAACGCTCCAGGCTTCGGGAAAAGTGTCTGTAAAACTGCCCGGCAGCAAAAGGCCTGGTGGTGCTGGCTGGCAGCCAGCTGAACATGAGCCAGCAGTGTGCCCAGGTGGCCAAGAAGGCCAACAGCATCCTGGCTTGTATCAGGAATAGTGTGGCCAGCAGGAGCAGGGAAGTGATCATGCCCCTGTACTCGGCACTGGTGAGGCCATACCTTGAATGCTGTGTCCAGTTTTGGGCCCCTCATGACAAGAAAGACACTGAGGTGCTGTAGCATGTCCAGAGAAGGACAACAAAGGTGGTGAAGGTTCTGGAGAACAGGTCTTATGAGTAGCAGCTGAGGGAGCTGGGGTTGTTTAGTCTGGAGAAGAGGAGACTGAGGGGAGACCTTCTTGCTCTCTACAACTACCTGAAAGGAGGTTGTAGTGAGGTGGGTGTTGGTCTCTTCTCCCAAGTTACTAGTGATAGGACAAGAGGAAATGGCCTCAAGTTGCACCAGGGGAGGTTTAGATTGGATATTAGGAGAAATTTCTTTACCGAAAGAGTGGTCAGGCACTGGCACAGACTGCCCAGAGAGGTGGTGGGGTCACCATCCCTGGAGGTTGAAAAGATATGTAGATGTGGTGCTTAGGGACATGGTTTAGTGGTGGACTTGGCGGTGTTAGGTTAATGGTTGGACTTGATGATCTTAATGAACTTTTCCAACCTAAAAGATTCTATGATTCTATCTGAAAATAACTTACAGCAATTAGTAAATACCATAACTAATTTGTAAAAATTTTATAAGATACAGTTATTTCTAATAGTAACCTAAAAGTTGTTTAAGTGTTTTGCTAATTCTAGCCATTTTTTTCAAACCATATGCTCTTGGGGAATCTCTTACCAGAAATAAAATGAGTTCTGCGTTCTGAGTGACAGCTCTAGATTAACAGGTAAACAACATTGTAAAAAGGTCATCAGCAACTCCTCTGACAGACAGATTGTTTTGAGTTTGAAGAGCTTCCATGTACATCTGGCAGAAGGACTGGGCAGTATGTAAGGTAAACCTTTCTAATAAATCTTGAGGACACTAAAGAATGAAGTGGAACAGTTGTGGAAGTGGAATGAAGTAGAATAAGCCCAATCTTCATGGCATGTTGCCACTGTGTTCCCAGATGCCTGGAAAATTAAACAAGGAGAGAATGCATGATCATCATGCAGGAATATGGGCAGGCAGAGAAAAGGAATTAAAGGCAAAATATTTTGAGGCTGTAACAGAAATCAAATCAAAAGGGCCAAATTTATCACCACTGACTGCTAAGGCTTTAGCAGATTATTGTGTATTACAGATAGCTTTAGAACAGGCAAATCACTTTTTTTTTCTTTGGGTCAGTTGCCTCATTGCCACCTGTGGCAGCTAGGTAATGGAGATTACTTCATGCCAAAGTGGGAATGAATAGGCTACTGTGTGCAAGTCTGTTGGGAAGAATATTTTGGTTATCTTCAGCTCAGAGCAGGGTATTTTTGCACACAGTTCAAAGCAGAGTCATTAGGTTGTAGTGAACAGGGTGATAGAGTAAATAAGAAATAATAGGCAGTTTGGGTAACCTTAAAATAGTATTAATTTGAGTAAATCTTTTAGTCTTTTAGAAATTTCACATTTGATAGTTTCTCTTCCACCTGTGGCTGATCCATGGCAGTGTCTCCTGCCTTGATGTTAAAAAGTCCCCCACTACCTTTCTTGAGGATTGCTGTGGGTACTGAGACCAAGATCATTTAGTGTTCTTCAGTAGGCAGCATCCCACTTCACAAATGCCAGAAAGCACTGCAAAACAAGTTCCTACACTTTTGTTATAGGACACGTTAGACAGATATGACGCTGTCAGAGTAAAGCACTGATACGTTCCTTTGTCCCTGCTGCAGTGTCACACTAGGTCAGGAACTGGCCCTGGGCAGTGAAAAGTGGAAGAGCTTGAGAACTGTGGTTTGGCTAAAAGTGTGATGAAAACCTATTTAGCTGTAATCTGGCAGCTGTAAATTTAACTGTGGTGGCAGAATATCTATAATTAGGAACTGGACAGGTGGGCAGATGGTATAGCAAAAGAGCTAGCAAGCTTTTGGTGAAGTTTTCTGACTTTGATGGATGATTCTGAGTCTGAAAGAAGATTATATTAATGAAGGTGGCACAATTATTTTTATAGTGTGTGTTTTGTATACTGGGGACCAAAACTAGGGCAGCAAGGCAGAAGAACCTCAGATAGGATAGTTTTATCATATCAAAAAAAGTTAAATGGACAACCAGTGAGGCTAGCAAAGATACTGTCCAAACCAGAAGATGGTAGCATTAAGTCAATATAGTGTATTTTTGGCTTTCAGATGAAACTGCTTGATGATCAATAAGTGCACTTGCAGTGTGTGTGAAAGGAAAGCATAAGTGTGGCACGAACCCTGCAGAAATGCTCAGCAACAGGTCATTAACAATACTAAGTATATAAAGTAAACCATAACGAAAGAAGCTTTGGGATTTATCTGAGATTTCCCCCATTAAGAGATGTAGCAATATACACTTTGCTTATGCCGTCTGCACAAGTGAGAAACTCAGTCCAGCGCTCCAGGCACTGCTATATTAAATATTGATGGGAATTCACTGTATAGTAGATTTTTCCTTCCAAGAAACTGATAAATAGTTAATGAGGAGTTAGGCAGCTGAGTCCATCCTGAATGGGCAATTCCTTCAGTAACAACAATTTGTTTGCCCCTTGAGGGTTCATTTTTTTCTCTCTTGTACAACAAAATATAATTTAATTTAAGTTTATTATTTTGTGACCTAAAAAAATATATACCTATTGATTGCTGGGTTCTAAATTATCTGAACACCTTTGGAAATCTTTCCCTGCTCATAAATAAACAATGAACAAGTATCTAGTCAACATCTGTCTGATGAATTAGTGTTTGAAGCATCAGAGTCAATGTGATATAGTCAATAATAGACAGCAACAAAGAATATACCAGGCACAAAATTAGTCTCTCTGTTACCTTTACTAATTTCTTCCTAGTCACAGTGAATAAATATATCTTTTCACATTCTAAACCTAAGCTACTACGGTGGCAAGAGCCTTGGTACACTGAGCCAGCTGCTTGCCCACTGTGTGTTTATCAGCTATCAGCTGACTGCTTCTTTGTTAAAAAAAAAAAAAAAAAGACAAATACTTTCTTTCCTGGTGATGTTGTACTTAAAGAAGGTGGCAGCTAGAGCTGGCACCCCTTTCTGTATCTACAGAGGAATACAGAGGTAGGAAATATTTCCTCCACAGCACACTTCTGATATCCTTCAGTCAGGAAGAAAGAAGAAAGCAGTACTGTGAATCCTCAAGAACATCCAAGTCAGGGAAAGTGTAAGTTATTTCTTTTCAAAACTGACCCCATGTGAGTCTTGACTTGTAGCTTGCATTAGAATCGAGAAGGTGAATGCTCACTGGCAATGGTCACCAGCTCAAATCAAATCCAAGTAAGTCTTCAGCAGCATCAGCTGTTCAGTAGCACACAAAGAGGTCTTGTTCTAGGTAGACAAGACAAAAGGAAGTGCCTAGAGACTGTTGGAAAATTATACAGGCTTTCCAGGTCACCTCTTACGAGCACATCCAACATTTCATAGTGCCTGTATCTGTTCAGTAGCTGTTCCTGTTCAGTTCAGTAGTTAAGCATAGGTCATTGAGTTGTTGATCTAATGTTTCTAAAATACAGTAAGAATTTCACAGGTATTTTAAGGGAAAATGTAGCAAAGAATATTAAGATTTTATAGTTGTAGAGGACATGTTAAGATACAAAAACATACCAGTTTTTGTATAGGTATTTAAACATCTTGCTAGAATGGGAAGGCACAGTCAGCTCAGTGCATAAAACAATAATATGCTGACAATGCAACATACCATATGATGGACTACCTTGTAGCAGATAAACTGAATGTTTTTATAGTTGGGCCACCTTTACTCCACATTACCCTAAACCATCATAAAGCATGAGCTACTCCATTGCACAAATAATGCTCACTATTTCTCCTATAAAAGGACAATCCTGAACACAGTGCAAAAACCAAGCAGACTTGGTGATATGCATTAAAGAGATCCATAGGGGAGGTCTGTCAGAACATAAACATTTCATAAAGCAATATATCAGTATTATATTAAATAAGAAAACCTGAGGATCGACAGCCACCTTACAAGTTAATAGGGGAAGAAATTGTTTGGCTTGCATTTTTATGTTTTACAAGTAGTCCTATTTCCCCAGGACAATATATCTGGGTATCAAGGAAAACAATTTATCTGAATACAGTAGAATACTGTACCTGAAGTATAGTCTTCTGCTCAGTTAGTCCCAAAGCCTTACTACCGCAAAATAAGAAGGGATATTGACTATTAAACACAGCAGGTGCAGAGAAATAGGAAGAAAGCATATTTTAAGCCAGACTCTTTATCCTCAGGGGACTTTATCTGAATGGAGAAAGTTTGTGTTTGTTGCTAACAGTCCACAGGAGTTTGAGTTGTCACTAAAGCTATTGATCATGCTGACAGCACCCTTTTACCAAAAGACACTGCTTTTCAGCCTCTTCCCTAGCTCCCCCCATATCTATGGATAAGAGAACAATGTATGCTATTTTCTGTCACTGCAGCCACTCTCCCCTGTCCTGCAACTTTTCTTCTACTGTGGTCTTAGTCACCTTTAACACAGACAGGAGTAAATTTGGCTTCTCATTCCCAGATTTTTTTTTCTCTCATAAAATCATAATTCTACAGAGAGCAGCTGGATTATCTAGGAAGTAGAGCACAACCCGCTTGGTGCAAGCAGGTGCCCACTTTACTTTTTTAGGATCTACCTTGAGTCATGAAGGCAAGAACATAAGACGATTAAATCAGTCCTGCTAGATCAGACCAAGCTATCTAGCACAGTGTCTTGTCTATAACGAAAAGCAGATAGTAAGGGAAGTTACTTATAATCTTAGTGTAAACTTGTCAGGGACTTCCTCCACGTTAGTTAGTACATTGTGATGCACCATGGAATGTGACACAAGCGGAAGCCTTCTTCTCAACCTAATGTAGAGGAATTGATGCCAGAAAAAGATGAGGTTTGTGTACTTTTATCAGAGTTCCCATTAAAAATAAATAATCCCTTTAAGGACTGCTGAGGATTGCCTGATGAAAATAAGGTGATAACACTCCTGTATACAACTTTATGCAATTTAGAGAGGAGTAGTAGCTAAATCAGTCTGCAAACAACAGCAGTGATGATGACAGCTCTTGAAGAAACTACTTCAAGGATTTGTTTGCTTGTTTAAATGGACGTGTTTCGAGTAAGCCTTCACCAAGACTTACTTAAGTTGGGACAGGTTATCACATTTGAATAGGTGTTAACAACCATTTAGAGTGAGGGAAATTTTCATTTACTTCTTTGGTGGGATGAAAACCACAAGGCACCTGACCCCAGATAGGGTTAAGCTTACAGAATATATGACTAAAAAGCAGCTATTCTGAAGAATTTTTCTGAGGAACAGGAATGCTTGTAAAGGTTGTTCTTCTTTACGATGTGCTTGGTGGCTTGTGCTGAAGGTTAATAATTATGAAACAGTTGTTAAAGAGTCTGCCCAAGACAGTGTAGACCAAGCAAACCCCACCCACCCTGACAGATTTTGTGAAAAAACTGGAGGCCAACACAGAGAAACTATAATGGAGAATACTGTGGCTCCAACAACATGCTGAGACGGAGCACTGTCAATGAGACAGATGGCCAAAAGAGGTATGGAGGAAAAAGAGGGAGTCAGATAGATTTTGGAGAGTAAAGGTCTTGGCAGACAAGTGTACAAATACCAGAGTGATGGACATATTGCTACGGTGAATCCTAGGGAGCAGCTCCTCTAATTAAACTACAGCAAATCACGAGGCTCAGATAAAATTTAGCCAAGAGTACCAAAGGAATTCAAAGTGTGAAATAGTAGACACACCAGTAAGGAAGCTGAATATAATGGCCAGTAAACACAGAACAAAAGAAGAAGCAACTGTTTTGTACTTTCTATATTCTACTTGTAGAATTCAGTGTCAGAGTGGGGTCACTAAATGAAACCGAGACACAAGGTAGGGCTGGTTCATGCTGTGACTTAATGATAACTCTATGGTTATCCAAGAGATAAGCAGTCTGCTCTCAAGTTTTGGCACATAGAGACTTAAGGGGGGAGGGAAGAAGGTTAGAAATAAGTGTCCCATGCCTCAGTCACCTGTAGTATTAGTGGTGGGTACATTATAAAATTTTCCATCTTTGCAAGATCAAGACAAGCCATTACCCAGGGCCATGACTACTTCTGAATGAGCAGAATTGTCTGTTAAATGCAGATTGGTTTTACTTCTTTAGTATGTTTCTCTATCAAACCTCTTATCTTTTATCATCATCTTGATTAGCTTTGCCGTAGCTACTATATTTCTGTGACAGAGTCTGCTGGCCAGGGAATCAAGTCTGTGCTCAGAGGCCAATGCATTCTGAGGCCTACCTCGGGTGTCTCTATGTTAGCATATGGAGTTTGAGCAACAGTCAGGAGGAACTGCAAGGTCATGACTGGTTGCAAGGCCACAGTGTGAGCACAGTCACAGAGATAGAGCCGGATAGCATGTGCACCATGGCCACAGGCTTCTTTGGGAAAAGAAGAAGAGGAAGAAGGATTACATCCTGTATAAAGAAGCTTCTTGGTAGTACAGCTCTGGTATGAAATCAGAAGCTTATCTTTTGGTGGTCTTTAGATCAAGACCAATGAATTCTGGGGATATTATGGGGGTATAACAAGGAAAACAGTTTAGAAAAAATATGTCATGTGCCTCAGCCACCTGTAGTGATTGGCTAAAATAAAAGGGTTTTTTGCTAAAGTACTTAGGGAGAAGGCCAAAGCTCAGGTGGAACTAAACCCAGGTCTAGACTTAAAGGATAATATAACTTTAGTAGGTATGCTAGTAGCGAAAGGAAGTTTGGAGAAAGCATGGGTCTGTTATTGAATGAGGAAGACAACCTAATTAGTAGCAATCAATAGCTTGGTATCTGGTTGGCAGTTAGGAACAAATGGAATTGAGGACTATATACTTCAATAATTTAATAAGTAGTTTGGATGCTAAGAAAGCAATTTGTGAACGATAGTAAATAAGGGGAAGAGATTATTAAGCTGGAAAGTAAAATTTCAGTCCTAATGGACCTCAAGATTCTTTAAGATTGGTCAACAGACATATTATGCATTTCAAGAAGTGTAAATTCTGCACATGGGTGTAAAAGCCTAACTCATGCACAAATACAGGCTGGAACTGACTAGCTGAGTAGCAGCCCTGATGTAAATGTCTGGAAGTGGCAGTGAATACCAAGCAAAATATGTCAGCATTGCAATCATGTCGTAAATAAGGGAAGTGCACACTGCCTATTAAGAAGAGCCTGGCCAGCATCTCAAGGGGAGTTACTACATATAGTTTCTTGGCCCCTGTGAGGCTGCAAATAAAATATTGTGCCCAGTTTTTTGGGTTCCAGACCAAGAGGGATAAGGAGGAAAAGTGTCAGGCAGAAGCTACAAAGACAGGTAGAAGCCTAGAGCACATGACCTTCAAGGAGAACTTGAGATAGATAGGCTTGTTCAGTGTGACATGGAGGTTATCTGATTAGCAGCCTGCAACTGCTGGAAGGGAATTTATGATCTGAAGGAGTCTAACTCTTTCCATTAGAAGAAAATAACATCAAAAGGAGCAATAAACACCGCAGCTGGGAGGTTCAGATTAAATGTTCGGGAAAAACTCCATAAAAAGATCATAAGTGCAGCACTGGAATAGTGAGAGGTTGTAGGATCTTGACCCTTGGAGGTTTTCTTGACTTGACTAGGCAAAGTCATACCTTACCTGATCTACAGCTGGTGATAATTTTGCTTCAGGGGAGAGGCTGAACTAGATGTCTTCCACAGAACCTTTCAAAAAATGTTCTTTGAATCAATTACTACCTCAAGGTTAAGTATGTAATTTTCTTCACACACTGTATGTTGTTTGATTTCCACTGCATCAAAATGGACTAGTTCAGACGATCCTCAGATGCTACTCTCCAGACTGTTCTTTTAAATCTGCTTTGCCTTAAAGGAAAGACTAACGAGGGGATTAAGCTTCTGTAACTTGGCAGAAGACCTATAGCTTAGGATAAAGCCTATTTTCATGTTGGTTTGTCCTATATCACCTTTGCCAGGAAGAACTGCATATTTTGCTTTGCAGTGTCACTTCATTTGAGAGGATAGTCTTGAGTTAGTAGCAGCAGCAAAGGTCAGGAGATTAGGGAGAAAAACTAATTGCATGCTATAAACAACCCAACTATACTTCATTCTGCACCAGGGCTTTTATCAGCTCTTGTTTTATCAGAAATCAATCTATCCCTTCACAGTTTACTTGTTCATGCGATAAAAAATTAGAGCTTGCAGTAGTAAATATGGAAACTATAGCTATAATTCGTCAGTCCTTTTATCTCTGATAAGCTTACATTATTCACGACAGAAGCTCCATGTATCTCTCATTTTACCAGGGAATGTGACATTTATTTCTATAATCCATTCATACAGATAAACTCACAAAACCGAGTCCACAGACACACCTGGAATAACTTCTCAGTGCAGTTATACCGAAAAGACTTTATTGGTCATTTATAGCTTGCATAGCTTCACCTAGCTCAGAAACAAATATTAACTAGCTGGAAGCCCCTTTCTTATCAGGTGTTATCAAGTAACAAACCTTAAAGCTATATTCTCTCTGTCTGAAAATGTATAATGGCCTTTGTCTTCAGTATATGATTTCCTTGACCTTCAATTAGAAACCCCATACATAGCTAGAATACAAACTTCTAACAGCTGTCTTCAGTTTTCTTTCATAGTTGTCTAAGCTCAGAACTTGGGGGGATGTGTGATTAACATGAAAAAAAAAAGAAATCCAATCCATCCTCCACACTACACAAAAGCAAGGGTCTAGTGCTCCAGAAATGTGGGGACAAGATCAGGCCCATACCCTAAGAAACATAGCAAAAGAAAAGAAGAAAGAGCAAATAGAACAGAGGAAGGAAGTCACAGAAAGGCACAAAAACTCAAGACAGGTCTCGCTGGGACTAAGCTTTGGCATAGTGGCAGGAGGTAAGGTCTAGTGGTAGAGGTGCTGTCTCCCCAGCTGACAACACTGATCAAGTGGGATACCCAGACTCTCTTTTCCTGGGCATTGGCTTTTGTGGAACCTCAGGCAAAACACAGCCACTTGCCAAGACATGAGGCAGAGGGGAAGGAGTGCTCAAGAGAGGAGGAGAAGCAGCCAGCATGCTTTCAGCTACCTCCCCTGTGCCTCCCCCTGGCCCCCAGCTTGGTCCAAGTCCCACTGGACCCAGGCCAGAGGGATGCACCAGGAGCAGGGGGAATGCTGGCTGTAAGTGGTCTCATTGCTAAGTGTGGAGATGAAAGAGAAAGAGAGAGAGGGGATGTGTCTCTCAAAACATGGTATGCCTGTTACTATTCTTTTCTCACCTGTCTCTGGCTGCCAATTTCTTTTTTACTTTCTGTCTGATTTAATGCCTGCTGCTGCCTCTTTCTTTAAAATTTTTTTTTCTATTTGAAGGTTATTAAAATTTAGGCCTTTCTTTCAGTGTGTAGCCCTCCTTGCCCTGTCATGAAATAAAATCACATTGAACAGAACAGATTTACTTGGAGCTCAGAGAGGAATTAAACATGCCAGTTTTAACAAGAACATACATAAACATTCCCAGACTTCTTGTACTGCAATATGAGCTTCCTTATTCATGTTAAGATGTTGACAATCTGTTTTCAAGGTAGGAAACATACTGCTTTGAAACTTTTATGTATGAAATGTTTTTCAGCACAGTGAATACCTCTCAAAGATAACATCACATTAGGTCGTCTTACAGTCTTTGCTATCTTACTACCCACTTTTCCTTGCAGTTAATGCATCTAAATAAATGTCTTAAACTGTATTAAACATGTATTATTTATGTACAGTTACAAGGAAGCAGAAAAATATCCTAACTTTGTCAGTGCGTTGCTGCTGATTTAATCAGTGTATATTTGCAAACAAGTAAAGCACACACAATATTTTCCTTCTGCCTCCTGCTTGCTCTCCATGTCTCTTGACAACATGGATAATACTGGAGCTGCTAATTGTCTGCTTGTAGTGCTTAATGCTCTTGCCAGAGCACTCATTACTAGAAAGAGACTGAGGATCAAACTCATCCCAGGAGTAATGCAGCGTAGCACTGACTGAAGTCAACAAAAGTTGTGCCTCTCTATGCCAGGGTTGTATTTATCGCTGAAACCATCTCCAACATAAAGATGCCTTGCTATATTTATTCTGTCCCACTATGTTCTGTATAATCAGGAGAGAATAAGAGACAAAAGGTTTACACTGTTGTTTTAATGTCTGCCAATAACAAGGTTGGAGATTCACAGCATCTGAAGCCAATCAGTTCAGCAAAGTGCTCTGCAGCTGCACAAAGCACTCCATCTTAGCATTGCGTCCAATTGTGCATTACAGGGGATCTTTCAATATGCTCTTCTAGGCTGTGCTAGCAAACTTAGTAATATGCACTCTTGCCTTACTTGCTGACTTGCTTAAAAAAAGAAAATTAAATACATTTCTCATATGGCTATATTGTGGAATTTTTCCACACCATTAAATAAAATGTTGCTCTGGTTTATTGGCATTTTCTGAGAGAAAACATTTCTTAAGTTAAACTAACTGAGTTGTGTGGGACATTCTGCTTGTGCACACCACATTTTTTTCTCCAACACATATAATATTTCTGCTATTGTGCCAGCAACTCATCTAAGGTAGAAAATCAGCAGCCTCTTCATCTCTCAACAGAATAAATCAAGAGTAATTCTTCTGAAGTCAATGGAGTTAGACCAGCATACAAGAAGAGAAAATCATGTTCTGCCTGGTCAGCCCTGTAAAAGAAAACAAGATACAACCTTTACGGCACAAAACCCAGATATAGAAACTTACTTCTTACTATGCTTTTTAATGTCGTTTGAGTGACAGAGAGTGGGACACATAATATCAGTAACATTTCAGGAGTAATTAAGAAAAATAGTTGCATGTGACATGCAGTTTTTTTTTTGCAGCAACAACCATAAGAAAGAAATTCTTTGAAACAATAGTATTTCTTTGTTCGTATTTTATGCACACACCTGTGCGTTCACATAGGTTAACGGCAGGGCAAAAGGAGCCTTAGTGCAAACGTGATAGCCAGAGTAAAGCAAATACAAAGGGAAGTTATACTGACAGACAAGAAGGTTTAATGTTAGCCATTGGAGCTACTGGAACTGATACTCTGAGCTAGGGTTTCTTAACATTAAGGCTTCCTTCTCTGTCTTTCTGAAAAGCCTATTACCTAAGTCTGGTTATTGGGTTAGACTCATTTAAAATCCAGCCTTGTGTCACCTATTAAGCTAACAGATGTAGATCCATAGATGGATGAATTACTACTAGCTTCAAAGATGCTTGGCTCATGTAAAAGGATTGAGGTGCTGTATGATGCTTGGGATTTTTTATTTTCCCATTGCCTTATCCACATGAGAGATACTTTGCTAGGCACTAACTTGCTTAGCCTTTTTGTCTCAGTCAGAAATTTTCTATTAAAAATGAAAAATGATCCTAACAGAGAGATACCAAGCATCCATCGTTTAATCTCTGGGGTCCTTCAACCAATTTGAAAGTCAACAGTGGAGGAAGTAATTTTTTTCTGTTTGTTTCAGTCTGATCTCCTACAGTTGCTTAAATTGGATCAATACACAGGAGTTTTAAATTAACTGAATAGTAAAATAAACCCATTGCATATAGCTTTTATAATATTTGCACAGGAAAATATGGCTGTGTAAAAAAATAAAATAAAATAGATATTAAAAAATGGTATAGGCCATAGGAAGGTGTCCTTACCACAATATAATACAGAGATACATATTATACAACAAAAAAATCCCTCTTTGTGAATTCTGGCTTCAACAGGTCTGAATCTCAGCTATTCTCGAGGTTATTAACATATTATTGGTGGAAGATCTACTTTTGGTCCTGTGCAACCCTGTTTGAGATACAGATAAATCACGTGTATCTATGCAGACCAAGTGACGTGTAAATGTATGTGCACATTCTGAGTTCTGCATGTGCTATAATGTAGTATGGTGTGTGACAAGCCACTCAGAAAGATAACACAGAACAGTCTGCCCTTAAAGATGTTTGATTAAATTATTATAATGAGTTGCTAGGGTTTTGGCACTGATCTCTGACCAAAATAAAATCTCCAAAACAGTCCTTACTCATTTTGGGAAAAAAACAACCAACCAACCAAACCAAACCAAACCAAATAACCCCAAAAACCAAATAAAAAGCAGTCTGCTTTATTGTTTTAAAAACAAAATTTCTCATAGTTTAGTAAAGGGAGGCATAACTCTGAATGATTTTATTAGTATTTAGAAATACCCAGGAGAAAATGTTAGATTTACAGGTGATCCCAGAGAAACAAACCCAGTGATACTGTGTTGCAGCATACATCAACATAAAACTCATTTGCTCAATGCCGCTGTTATTCATTTGGGGTCTGATAAAGAAAACACCTGATAGTTCAGCTTTATATTTTGTTTAGGATAAAAGTAATCTAAAATCACTGCAGTAGCCTGTTATAATTACATGTGTTACATTAATTTTATAATATGAAAACCTCTGGGCTTCAGACTTTTGTATCAATGAACTGCAGGGAAAACACAGGGTAACATGAGGTCTTGTCATTGCTATAGAATGTTAAATCCTGTAAAACTAACTAAATATAGACAACGAGTTAATACAAAAAGTAAACATGCTAAAATATTGACATTCAGTGCATTAAAGATCACCTCAAGTGAAGAACAGTGCAAGACTGCTGTTCAGTGGAAGCAGCAGTATTATGGAATACAAAGATATTTTCCCTATTCCAAAATGCAGCTTCAGTTTGGCCATCTATGAAGTGACTGACAGATTTCACCTTCACAGAAACACAACCTGCCAAACAATTTGCTAGGTAGATGTACCAAGATTCCAAGGTCCCAGCCTTTCTAGAAACTGTAAAACAGCAACACCAGAAAACAATCAGAAGGCAGAAGCTTAATTGGGTCCCCTGGATTTAGTAATCTCAGTAGTCCTTGAAGCAAGAAAACAGCAAACAGGTCCAGCTTTCTGTAAACGGGAACAGGTACTGTATGGAAGGAGTCTTCCTTGGACACCTGATTTAAAAAAAAAAAATGTTGTTTAAAAATTCTATTTCAAACTGTGGCTTGTGACATAGCAACTTTCTCTTTTTTCTCCTTTGCTTTTGACTTTCACATTCAGAAAAGAAAATTAAAAATCATCTATTGTGTATTAAATACTAATTTCTAGATAGTCAGTGCTGCCTGTTTCATTGTTTGCCAAGTTTTCAGAAAACAAAAATTATTCGTCTTTTGCATTTCCTTGAGGATTTTGGAGGCTTCCTTAGCAGTGGAGCTCCATAAAGAACTCTGTGGTAAAAATTAAGAGACATTGAGTAAGGGCAGGATTTGGCATTATGCATTTGTTAATCCAGTGTTCCTATCAAGCAAGTCCTTCTGGAGTTTTATGACAGGATGTTCAATACAGAGAAAATCATGTGCATAATCTTGGGGTAGCCTGGTGTCGCTATGCCAACCCCTCTGTTTCCTTTAGTTTCTGAAGACAGTGAATCTTAGTTAATAATATTGTTTCCCTCTTGCATGGTTGCAAAGAATCTCTCTGAGGTGACCTGATGTATCACAGCAGTGAAGTCTAAGTTCCTGTTCAGCACACACCGCTATACTCAACACACAACAGTATGCTCCAGTTCAAGTAGTTCACCGAAATCAGTTTTGTCTTTTTTTTTTTTTTTTTTTTAAATCCCAAAGGGAAGCTGAAAGGAAGGGGAGCTGAAAGGAAGAAGAGCTGAGACCTCTTAGACTTTCCTAAAATATTTAGACACCAGACCATCACTGACTGGTTGGCAGTAGGAGACCTCCAGCAGAGTTGTGCCAGACCCAGGAACTGTTCCTGCCCTGGGTCCTCATGCACCAGGCAAACATGCAGCTCGCCCCAGTGTTCTCAGTGTGCAGAAGGCTTTCAAGCCTGTTGGTGGATTCACTGCCAAGACTTCAGCTAAACCAGCTGATTAATTGGGAACTGTGGCCAAAGTCTTTTAAAAATATTATTCCCAATTTCCCTGACTGCACTTCATGGTGAACACACACTGGCTATAGGGTTTTAATTTTTTGGAACTTTAGCTCACGTCAATTTTTGGCCAATTAAGCTTGGCAATTTCTCTTTAAAATGATGTTCCCTTCTTTCCCAACTTCCCAACAATCGCTCTAGATACTGTTCTTGGAAGTCCTCAGAATAGTTTAAAAAAAAAAAAAAAAAAGAAGAAAGGAATAAAGCCCCCAGTGAAGGAACACAAGGCACATCTATGTCAGAAAACTCTTGTTAGTGATTTCTGAACCACTTTTGTCACTGAAATTTAAAGCAAGAATAACAAAACCCTACTATAAAGGAAGACTGAAACATTGTTTCTCCCTTTTACCACTTTGTATTATCATGTCACTCTGATTCAACTAAAGCTGCACAGAGGGAGGAAACCACGGTCTCAAACCCTCTGATTTTTGTAGCAGACCTAATTTTAGAATCTGTTGTGTCAAGTTTTTCTAAACCTGTCAGTTTAATTTGGCAGATGCGGGTTAATGGAGACCTACTGAAAGCAGGGTGAAAATCTATCTGGGTAGATGAACATAATTCATTACTTTCACAGTGCAGCAGTAAGGTAATAATAGACAAATGCCTCTTCCTTGAAGTTGTAGCAGGAAGCTATAGACAAAGGTACCTTTTTTAAGGAAAAAAAAAAAAGGCACTAAAAAAGAAAAAACGTTAATGGCCATGGAAAGAAAAAAAAAAAATGCTGCTATGTTAGATGGCCCCTTATCTTCAAATTCTGAAGTGGCAGCTGTAAAAAGATCAAGACAGGTAGGGCAGCAGAAGGCAGAGGCTTAGGCACAAAAAGCTTTAAAAGGAAGCAGAGCACTTCAGGCACCATGATACAAATCAGCAGTGGCAGAAGCAGCCTTTCAAGAAAATAATTTAATATTTGTTAAATAATCTGTAAGAATTATTACAATATTACTTAGCTCCCTTCAGCCCCAGACGGCCAGTGAGTCAGGAGTCCGGAAAACACTGTCCTGACTGGACACTGGTCCATTTCGGTAACTTAATACATAAATCTAATATAGAAAGCTGAGGGATGTTCAACTTTCTAATTACATTACATTAATTCTACAGTGATTTTCATTTTGGTAAAAAAAATTATGAGTGAAAGTTCACCGTAACAGACCCCAGAATAGTAAACCCTGCAAGCCTTGGGTCCTACTGGGACAGTTCAAATACCACCTGTATCCCTAGGATCTCGGGGGCAACCTATCCTCATTGCTTCCTGTAGGTCCTCTGAATTATTGCTTGGAGACTGTCAGAGAGTCCTAGCACTTCCTGTTGCCTCTCACAAGGAAATAGGCAGAATTCAAAGACTTGAATTCTGAAGAGACCAACTTTCTAAGAGCTCCCACCTTTAAACAGGGCACACTAAACATTACAGTTATTATCTGTAAATGTTTGTGCAGGCAAATAATAATAATTAAAAAACCATAGGTTTCTAACTTGCTTGTGAAAATGTGAGGAAGTGTATTATTCTTCAGGTTTTGATGGTGTACTCTGTAAGCCCACCTGGAAAAGAAAGCATGGAAAGCTACAGTGGAGTTACCTTGTATACACCCAGGACTTACCAGAAGTGGACACAGTCCACTCCAGAGTGAGCAATCACAGACATGATACATATCTGATAGCCATTTACAGCAGGGCAGGGAAGAAAGGAAGGGAGGAACCTCCCTCCTATATTAGTACCATGCCAAGCTGCAGTACTAAATAATGTAAAAGTCAGGCCCTTTAATTTTCTTAAAAGTGAAGAAAAAATGCTTATACTTATAAAAGTTCTTCCTGACTAGATTTTTGCTTACAGAAGATCATTTACAGGACATGCTGTAAGTCAGCAGGGAAGCAAGGGTGACCAGCACAGCAGCTCTCTGGAGACTTGAATCATTAAGTCCCAGGTATGTGTTTGTCGGTGCTGGCCCTGTGTAGTTTTCCTTTATCATAAAAGGGCATCTCAGTTATAAATGTTATTCCTCATATACCCCCAACTGAGGACCTCTAGGGCACTGTGACAAAAGAAAAAAAGAAAACCTGCAGAAGAGAAGTGAAATGCAGGCTTACCAATCTTACTGCTTTTGGCAGTCACCTGGCCTCCACCCATATAAAATAGTTCTCCCTCTGTCCTCCCCATACCTAGGAAACTACAGAAATCCTGAACAAACCTTGGGGCATGCTGATTGCATGCGGTGTGGTAATAGGTAATATGTATGAAACAGTTCAGTCAGATCTATGACTTTTGGACTATTATTCATCTGCTTATCATGAAAGACTGTGTTTAGACTTTGGAGAATTCTGGACAACTTTAGTTGTTCAGTGCCCTGGGTGTGAAGTGGTCCTACCACACACAGAATCAGCATCTTCTGTGTGAGATGCTTCTAGCATATTGAGTGACAAAACCAAACAGTGAAAAACACTTGGCTCTTTAATAGAAGTTACATCTAATGAAGAACGTTTGGGCAATATTTTTGGTAAGTCACATTGATCCTGTGTTCAGCTCAGAATTCACTGCAATATCTCTTGCTGACAGTTTGAATCATAGAATTATAAGGAAAAGGGCTGGTGGGTCCTCAGGAGGTCATCTCTCCACACCCCATGCCCTAAGGCTGAAACCCCAGGGGTGCTAAGCATTCAGGAGTGATTATCTGTGATTCTGTGAGAAGTTTGCCTTTCAGACATGCCAAAGGGCAAAGGGCACTAAGAACAACTCTGATCCGTTGTACCGTGCTTGAGACATTCACTATTGTGGGTTAAGGGTCAGGATCTATCCAGATTATTTTCTATTGTTGACTAAAAAGGAAAGGCCTCTCTGAATACTGAGAAATCGCTTTAAAGGCTTGATTAAACAGCACAGGATTTGCTATGCTGGATCATGGCACCAGTTCCACTGACAGTGGTTTCCCTCCTCCTTCAACAACCCACACCAGAGCCTTCAGAAGGAGCTCCATGTGCCTGTGTGTAAGAAGGGGAGATATCCCAAGTGCACTGAATGTAAGAGAGAGTGTCTTCTGGGTCACAGAGTGTCTATACTATGCTTGTTGCTGTCCTAATCTGCAAACCAATAAATATTGCGAGCTGTCATAAGTTTATAAAGGTCTTTCAAACATCCAGAGTAGTTAACTCGGGGACCAGCCACATCAGTGAACTCTATAGACTTGCTGCTCCCCTGGACAATCAAGATTTTCTTGTTTGTATTCTGAGTGTACTTGTACTTCCTTGTAATCTATCACACTGCAGGGCAAAGGTAAAGAAAAGAGTTTCCAGTTTTACTATAATTTGCATACGTGCCTTGCAGTTATTTGAAAAACTCCTTCACGTTTTCACTATTGTTTCTTTGTGCCTTGTTAAGCAATCTTATTCTATGCAATTTCCTCTCTTGTCTTACCACCGCTTCAACAGTTTTTGTTGTCTGTCTCAAGTTTTGTGCAACTCCTGCTATTGCTCTCTTTTGTAATAGGTTTTACTAGCATCTGTGGGCCAGATGCAACACAGCTCTAACCAGTTCAAAAAGCACTGGTGTCAGTTCTGGAGTCAGAATTGCACATTTCCTCCAGAAACTGTCAGCTTCCAAAATATAAGTAGGAGTTAAAGCAAGAAATAAATTTAACCAAAGAGTGATCCTAAGCCATGAAAATTGTCAATAGTTACACTTATTTTAAAAAATTAATTAGGACAGCACATGGGTTTGCTTAAGTCCCTGAAATTACTGAATCTTCAGAGTCCTTGAGCCGAGCTGGCACAAGCTACCAGTCCCAGTTCCTTACACAAGCTCTAGTTCCTGAAAGGTGATTAATACTTCTGAGACTACTTGAAGTAAGATACATCTTCCACAGCTAGGCAAATGTGAAAAGTAACCTTTTCTGCACATTGATGTAGTATTTATAATACTAGTTTCAATCCCTTTCAGAGACACAAGTGTCTTGACTGCCACTGATTGTTACAGTCCTAGTAACATCATCTCAACTATATGACTGTACAGTGTCTTTCAAATTCATTGTTCACCCACAGAAATCACAGGTTAAAGTTATTTGATAAGGTTACCTTGATATGGTTACCTTACCAGATCCTTAGGGGATAGATCTGCAGGAGAGACAGGGGCACATATCAACAATCAATCTTTCAGAACTTTAGCCCAGGTATTTTCTTGGGTTAAATCCTGTCTTGCAAGCTCGAATTAAGTGCAGAGGAAGAATTAAGCACCTGAGCATGGGGTCTAAAACTCTGAGAAAGATTTGCTTAAGTGGAATGGAAAATGCTGGGGAAGATTGCAAAGACCTGGATCCATTTAACATTCACCCTGAAGTCTCTTTCAGTGTCTCCTGTCATGGTCAACTCATCCTGATAAAATATGGTCAGAGCCATGTGAATTAGACAGTCTGAATTTCAAGGTTTCCAGATTTTGAGTCTTTGTATCTTTTAATTTAGTTGAAAGTAAGCTGTATTTATTGAAGAGATGAAATTGCTCCTTCATAAATTTATGGCCTATTAAGCCATATTTGGCATTTTTTATTAAAAAAATTACCCACTAAATTGAACCTTTTTTTTTTTCTATTTTCTGGAATATATGTTAACTAAAATAATAGGTAATTTTATTTCCTAATTAATTTTCTTTACAAAAATGTATTGCTCAATACATCATATCTAAATCTTTTTTTTTTTTCCTTAAAACACTTTACCATCATTAACAAATTAATTTTTATTGTCCTTTCATAAATGGCAGAGTTCCATGGAACAGAAAACATCTTAATCATTCTATTGTTATTTTCTGAACATTCAGAGCCGTGGTATCCAGGATCATTTGTGTCAATATACAAGTCATCATTATGGTCAGTTAATGGAAAAAGTCTTCTTAATAGAGGACCTGATGCTACTCCAATAGAAATCAGTAAACCTGTACTTCTCCACTGCATACATTACAACTGGAAGAATTAAAAGAAGTATTGAGCTGCTAAAAACAAACAATAAAGAGGTCTGCAGAGAATCTGCTGTTATCTGAACTGGACTTGTAGAACCACTAGCAATTTGGCATCCTGAAAGGTTTTCTCATCTTGGAGTGCCACTATTTCCATTTAGGAGAATTGATACTCAAAGATGTTTAGTCGGAGTAATAGGAGAGTGCTGCAGAGAGCCATGGGATCCTGATCTCCTCATAAGCCAGCTCCATTTCAGCCCATGTGCCAAGTCTTTCCTCCAGAAGCCAAGACTTAGAAAGGTCACACAGCACAGAAGGTTCCTGTTTATCTGCTGAAGGGCAGCCCAATGGTTGTCCTCTTTCATGAAGGAAAGCACTCAGGGCCAGTTGTATGTCTTCTCCTCCTGAACACCACTGAAGTTACAGCTTCTCTAGACAAGCAGCCCGATATCGATGGTCCCACTGGAGAGTGTATAAATTAGACTTCAGACTCATTTGAACTCATTAGTTCATCAAACTGTCCTAGAGTAATAGATGATATAGCAGGATCCACTCCTGATAAGAGTGTCTGAGTTGACCCAGAGAAGCAGAACAGTAACAAGTAACAGTTATGGTATTTTAAACAGTTGTCATAATGAAAAAGACATTACATTGTTGCAGTCAGATGACTACAGGCTAAACCCTATTGTCTCCCAAGTCCAACTGATTTTGGCAGGGGAAAAACGTGAAAAAAATAAAAACAACCCCAAAACCCTCCAAAGAGCTATGGAAGAACTGAAAGATCATAACACTGCAATTATAATAATTCTGCAGAATCTCAAAACTGGGGATCAGTGAATATTTATAAGTTTACCTTCAGAGCAAGTTTTGGGAGTGTAAGTTAATACTGCTGATACGTGAACTCATGCAGAGAGAGGTCTCAGGATGTACAGAGTAAGTCAGTGGAAATTCTGGGGAAAAAAGCCAAGACACTGGACATCCTGGGGGGAAAAGTCAAGATACTTCGATGTGTAATGGCTCTTTTCAAAGTACAGAATTGCATTTCAGTAATCTTGACATTTTGTACGTTTACTGCTTGCTTCTCTCCATGCTAATATTCTATAAAAGTAATCCCTTGTTCCCCTGCACACCCTTTCAGTGTTGTAATCCTCCTTAAAATATGAATTGCTTACTTTCTCAGTTTTTGTACTTTACTCTCATTCATTATCTGGTCTGTGGATGGCAAAAGGTATATCTATATTTTTATAACAAACTTTCAGTTTATCATCAGACTAATTTTCTTCTTTCCTCAACCTCTTCTGCATTAGGGATGTTTGCATGATAACAATTAATAGAAGCAAAAATTTTTATGATAATGCCTAGGATCAAATTTTCTGCTTTTAAAATTCTGACTATATACATACAGATCATATTACCTTTGGGAAAGCTTTCATTAATCTCAACGTCAGAGCTGTTCCAACAAATCTACTGTAATAATGAAAAGACATCTTATCACATTTTGCTCTCAGTAAATTTACTATTCTTTGATAAGGTTGCAAACAACTGGGAAGTAATTGATCTGTAATTAGTGTGGCAACTGCACAAGATAGACTGCACTGGGATTTCATCATTTATCTGCCCAGTGCTGTGCATCCTGCTCTGTAATATTAAATTATTTAGCTTCTCTCTTCAAATACAAATGGTTTTATGCATCCTCCATTATTTTAGGAACTCTCTGAAGATGAGAATAACATTTAAATTTCTGATTATCTGTCACCAGTAGAATTATAGCTGGAGAGATCATTTTTCACACATGCCTTACCACGTCCTTACTTAGCAAGCCATTGTCTGCCCATGCCTGTGAATGGACACTACGAAAGACGCTTTGATCTGCACCCAGTTTGCCCTATTTATCGCTTGGCTGCACTAAGCTTCCTGATATATGTGATTGCCATAGTTTAATTCTTCAAGAGCTGTGGTAAATAAGGGCCATGAGTTTAGCACACTGTGGTGCAGCATCACCACCATCATCTACGTCACAGTTTCCAATTACCCCTTCCAAGACTATGCTGCAGACCATCGTATGTGTCCAGAGTGGAAACAGTGGCTTTTTGAACACATATTTTTATAGCATGACTTTTTAACCTTGTAGGGGCATATGAAGCGTATTATTTTTTTCAGTGCTGTGTTCCCACTTAAACGTGAAGACTGGGGAGAAGGGGGTAGCATGGGTGTTCATTGACCTGAGAAGAGAAGTGGCCATAGTTTAATTTATGTAACTGAAGACATAATTTCTTCAACAGATGAGGAAGAGAGAGATAGCATTACCCTTTAGTCACTCAGCTTCATTTTCTTTTCATTAATCTGTTCACCAAGAAGTTGAAAGGAGAGCCTGTCACTTGAACTCAGAAGTGTCAGGACAGTTACGTATTAGTTTATATCTAGCCTCTGAATCCTAATTAATAAATTTCTGCTGTATAACTGCCACAGCAAGATAAGCAGAGCAGAATACCAAGTGAAGGTGCTCCAGTACTACTGTATATAGTTACATGGTAAAATTTTATATATTAGTTTCTATTCCTTTTCTTACTTAGTCTAAGTCTAGCTTTTTCTCCACAGCTGTATGACCAGAGATTTTTGATGAGCTGTTCAGACTGATGTGTTGTGTTGCTATTGTAAAACATAACAATTAGCACAAGTGCTTAAAAAATTCCTCCCAGTATATATTTTCCACGAGCTAACTTAATTGGTTCATTGCCTTAGCTTTGCCATGTCCTCTGGTGTCTCACATCGTCATCCTTACCAACGAAAATGCCTTGGTATTCTCGCTTATTCTTTTATTGTTGAGCACTAATATATCTACACCACCAATCCTGCCTCAGCACTTTGAACGGTGTGTTGGTAATGGTACATTTTTATTGTATGCATGCTTTACTTTTCATACTTGAACTACTTAGTGCTTTAGGTAGCAAATCCCTTGAGATTCACCTCTCTTTCCAGATTACGGCTGTAGAGTGGCTAGCTGAGCAATAGAACTTGGGCAGTGTTTTCTCCTGCCTTCCCTGGTAGCATATGTTTTGATGGTTTGCAGGTTTCCCCACAGCCTGTTTGCTAGTAAAAATTACACATGTGATGAGAAATAGACCTTCTTCCAAGTGCCTCACCAGATCTCTGTCATGCAGAGCTTCGCAGATGGTGCTCAGCCTGGTGCCAGGTTTTCCATGAATGGAAGCGGGTAAGTAGACCTTGAGTACAAAATGTCTGCAAACTGCTCCTAATCTCCTGTAGCACTGAAGTACATTTTTCGGTGGTTGTTATTGGACCCCTGAACTGCTGACAGGGATTTTGACTGGGAAGTATTCTTGACATATGTTAAATTAAGTAAAGCCCTAAACTCTAAATACATTCATTTACGTATTTTACTTAATCAAATATTTAACATTTTCTTTGCCCATAATACTTGCAAATCTCCCTCACTCTGATCCTAATCTCTTAGATAAGAAGGAATTACAGATTGCAAATTCATGCATTAGTTTGCTCACTTGAACTGCACTATAAAGCAAGATGCAAGAACTGTAGCCATGGGAGCTGGATGTTTTGTACTTGCCGAGATTATTGTGTTATGAGTTACAGGTAGTGTGGTATATCCCAAAGAACAGTGTTCCCATGAATTTTCACTTGCTTGAACTCTCTGAAATAGGAAGATGACAAGTTAGAGCTTTTTGAGCAAGTGTTCTAGAAAGAGCAATACAGCAGAGGTGCTTTGGCAGCCTCAGAGTTAGCGAGATTAACTTGTAGTATATTAGTGAGAAAGAAAAAAGGAAATTAAAAGAAGCTCTAATGACATATGCTGTAAATCTCCTTGTAGTCGCAAGATGCTTAGAATGTGGAATTAAAGGCAGGAGGAAGAAAAGCACTAAGGCCTGACCAGTTTAAGATGTTTTACTCTTTGCTGTCCCCTTCAAGTTTAGTTGAGCTCAGCTATACTTCAGATCCTGTTGCATAAAGTATCTGCCCTTATTTGACTTCTCCTAGGCTCTGCTGCTCAGCCTCATTGTGGAAATCAAACAGAAGCTGAACCTCATTACGATACACTAATGGGGAATTGGCAAAAAGCCTCTGAACACACAACTAAATGGCAAGGGTGGTGTACTGCGAGCAAGCAAAGGGAAGTATGCTATGATCCTGGGCCCTGAGATTAATATTCTGCATAGGCTTTGTGGGTGGCTGTTAAGGTGGCCCTTGTGCTTACTCACTCCCCTTGGTTTGTGTGGGCACTGCTGAGGAGCTGCCTCCTCTGCCCTATGCTTGGGTTTTTTTTTTAACAGTGAAAGCTTGTCAATAGAAACGTTCCATGCATTTGCCTTGTGGTTTCCAAAGGGTGTACATAAGCCAAGCAAATACAGTTTAAATCTGTCAGGCCTGATCTCAGATCTGTTCCAAGACGGAGATGTTGGTATATTAAAAAAAGTCCTCTGTGTATTTTTTCAGATCTATGATAAGAAAAATCAGGTGTATAAATATGCAAAGATTAGCAATTGGTTTATGAGTTTTGTAGTGGCAATTAGTTTACCGATTTAAATCCAGTCTGTTCAAATGACCCAAATTAACTACCAAGTGACTGACTGATGGGCTGGGTGACATGGGTTTGGTACCTTTGGTCCAGAACAAAAGACACAAGTGTCCTGCCCCCAAAATCCCATTGCTAACACTGCAGGCTGGCAGGAAGGAGTCTCCCACAGAGGCTCTAGAAGGTTTCCCACACAGCACTTTTGGCACTGGGCCACAGCAGGATGGGCAGGACAGTGTGGCTTTGCACTCTGCAACCCAGTGAGAACATGACATTTCTCCTGGTGGGAGCGAGGGGCAAGGGGGCACCACGACTTAAAGCCAAAAAAAGGGGCATCTTGACCTGTCCTCAATCATTAAGTAAGAGCAAATTTGATGAAAGACTGAAAAGAAAATTAAACACAAATATTTTCCATAAACAAAAGTGAATGGAAATAGGCTGAACCCTGATGAATCCACACAATGCTTGCACGGTGGGATGGAAAAACATGAAAGTCCTACACATGCACACATATGTATAGCCTGCCAAAATAAGATGTGATCAAAGCAAGAAGAAGCAAACATGGACAAATTTTTAGCAAGAGGAGTGCATAGCCAAGTTTGCTGACCTTTATTCTAATTTTCTTTAGTTCTCAGCCTTATGAAAAGTGCAGAAAATGGAATGTGTTAATCCCAGCTGGTAGTCTCCAAGAAAGGTGCAAAATCTCCCCAAACTAGAGAAAATTGAATGCAGTCAGAAGCCTGTTTAATCTGCCCTCACCCCCGCCCCCCCCAGCGTCCTTCCAAATAAAGCTCTCCTGATGCGCTGTCAGGGGCCACCAAATGAGTCAACAAGGAACTTGCAGCGTGGCAGAGAGCTTGTTTTTTAAAATATATTAATACATCTCATAGAAAGATTACTTCAATGAGATGAGAATTTATTTGAAACACTAGGGGATATTTTTCCTATGGCAATGAAGAGTTCCTGATTTTTTTTGCTGTTGCTCCGTTTCCTGTGCCTCTGTTTATTGTCACATCATTTGATAGCACCCAGCAGAGCAATAGGGGAATATTGCTAGGGAGTGCACTGGCTGGGGGTTTAAACTGACTTCTGGAGGTCTATACTTGCTTTTTATCTTGTGATGTTTTCAGCCTGCTGCTACATAAATATGAACACTGAGGGTAGAATTCAAAATTTTCAGATGAGTATTATTACTTTGCATTTACAGAGACATTTTAATCCCAAAGTATAAAATTAAGGTAGTGAAGATCCTTGTGAAGTAGACAATTCTACACCTATTTTACAAATGAATGGACTATGACAGCAAGACAGACAAAACCTAGGCGAAGGACATAATATAGATTCCCCAGCATCTCCTGCCCAGCTCCAGTCAGTACAGTAAGAGTATAGACTTTGGCTTTTCATTGCACAAGACATAACCTAAACCCCTTCATACTCATGCCAGTGGGAGTACCAGTGCCACTGACTTTTGTGGGGCATGGATTTCTTTCATGGTTAGTGAGAAGCAAGGCTGCCAAATTGACTATTAACTTGGGTTGACAGCAGGGCAATGCCGTACCTGTGCCACCTGCCAGCCCCAAAGCTGACTCATGGATACATGTACTGTGCTTGAAATAGCCTGCTAATGAACACCTGGCTACTCAACCTTTCTCTGTTTTCCCAAACATTCCTGAAGACAACCCTTTTCTTTCAAGCACCCATTGAAGCTGAAGGCCTGTGTTGTGTAGCGAGATATTTTGTTGTGTTTTGTTTTGACCTGACTTGCCCCACACAGAGATTACCCAGTGGAGTTTAAAATATGCGGTGATGAACTCTGTACAAAACCTGAGGACACACATACTGTGGCTGTCTGCATCTTGAGCTGGTGTCTTAAATTACAGTGCAAGCTCCGTAATATGATAACCCTCTGAGTTGACAATTATGACTGCCTATAGAGATTTTTGACTAAAAAAATTTTTAAAGCCATAAAGCACTTAAGAAATTTGTAACTTAGCACTTTATTAGACTGTACAGTCAGTTTTTATTTAATTTTGCTTGAAGGTAATGCAGGTCCACAGTTTATTCACTTATAGTACTGGTGATGGAGGTGATCACCATACCAGTAGATACCAAACGGGTCATGGTTTCTACTGACAGCTGAACCTCTGATCAGCACCTATAGTGGGGCTACCATGACTGAAAATCTAGGTATTAGTGACTGGAATAAGAGGTTTTAGTAGGAAGAATCAAGGGTTTTCAACCAAATATTCCCTTCATGATAGAACTTTTTTTAAGAAATTGATTTATAAATATCATGGTTGATTTTCACCTAGGGACTTGGGAAAGATTTGGGAACAGGAACATTGTTTTTGTACTATTTCAAAACAAAACCAAAATTTGTATTTATTGCCTTTTTTCATCTGTTGACTTTGTCTAAAACAATTTTTTAATTTTTGTTTATATCTCATCTCTTCCTGCTCAGCCAGTTTTCAAATATTCAGCAGTGTTTTCAAGTTGCAGAGTAAAAATGCTGCATTATCTCCATTCTTTTGTCATTCTGTAACCTTTCTAAGCATGAAAATGTATGGAGTACAGAAAGGTGGAGAAAAGTAAAAAAACTAGCCTGCTTAGGCATAGGCAAAAAAGGAAAAAGTAAGAGAAGGAAAAAAAATTTCAGTTGGCAACATCTAAAGCTTTCCTGCCAAATAATGAAAAAAGAGTTTCGTAGGAAAAATTTGAATTTAAATGTTAGATAGAACTCTACCATACACTCTTTTATCTTTGTAAGTTTCAATTGAGAAGGTGAAAGGACAGCTTCAATTTATATAAAGCAGCATGCTGAGAGGGTACGATGGCATTATAATGCTGCGCACTGTATCACTGCCAGACACTCTGGACCTGCTTTTTTGCTATTTCTGTCCTAGTCCTCCCTCTGCCCTGCCTTTTGTTTGGTATGTTGGTGCAAAATTTTGTGAGGTAATATTTAGGGACAGCCAAACTATTTATTGTCTCCTCTGACCCACATTATACAAATGAAAAATTAATAGCAAAACAAATTTTGGAAATCAGCTAAACAAATTTAAATAATATGCAGTTTTGCAAAGACAAAAATGGCAAAGAATATTGGTTCAGGGAAATGAACATGCGTATTTCAAGGTCCTGCTTTAGCAGATAAGTCCATTAGCAAATTTAGAGAGGCTCATAAACCTTGCAATATCTCCCTGTAATGAATGAAAGACATAAAACCTGAACATATCGGTAGAACAGAGGTGTAAAAATGCTGTTCTTTCTTACATATTTTCAGGTATATCAGGCTGAATTTGTAATGGCTTCTGTTTTGCATATGATCACATTCATCCACCAGTGTAGATATCCAGTGGCCACATTTGCACGGGCAAATGAATAACTGCACAGTTAATGTTATCTGATCTAGCCTCAGAAATACAGCAACTGTGTTGAAAACTCAACTCTCTCTAAAAAGTATGCCTTTTGAAAACGTGATGATAAACATTCTGAGTTCACGCATCCACAGAAAAACCACTAGCTTTAGTCATTGTGATAAATGCAGGAAGCCTTACCGTTAAATTAATCACAGCCCTCTCTCCTGGGTTTAAAGAGAGAGGATGCAACACAAGCATCATGTAAATTGCATTGTCAGGGCTGACACACACCTCTACATGCATTTGCTACAGCTGTTGAAGCTTTAAACATAAAGGAGGAGAAGCAACTTTGAATACCCAAAGGTTTATTTAATAATGTAATAAATTTCCTGGTTGAAACACAGAGTTGTAGAAATAGCTCCCAGAGCTAATAAAGCCATGTCCTTAATCTGTATTTCTCTTCCTGGAAAGACCCAAAAGAGGCTGTTTTCCCTTTAATTCCTCTCCCTTTAGGTGATAAAGGAAAACACCCTTTGTCAACCTTAGCCTGAAGGCATGTGCGATGGAAACTGAAAGCCATCCTGTTTTAGCAGCCTCTCACTCCAGTATCTACCACAGTCCCACTATAGTGGGACTATATGGTCTAGTGGGACTATAGTCCCATATAGTACCATGCATCTACCAGTTCACCTGGTTTTTACCTACTCTCAGCTTTGGACGTAGGGGTCATTATCCACCTGTTGTACTCTGAGCTTATCAAACTGCAGCAGGGAACAGCCCAAAAGGCCGGTGCGTTGCATACAAACCCTTCAGGTCTGAGTGATTCATCGTTCTTGTGGCTGCTTCCTGCTGAAGAGCGCTTATGGCCTCTTCTGTACAGCAGGAGGATCCTGTCCTTTTACAGTTCACTCAGCACAACTATTTCACCCCATCTGAGGTGCTCTTCTCCCTGCTCTTTCTTGGGTTCATCCATGTGTGAACACTGTAAGACCTGACTTGATTTTCTAGTATTTATACTCTCAAATTTACTGTTTTATGATGGCTCATTAACAAGTTTTACAGCCAAGACGTTTGTTCAACCTCTCCTTGCACGCTGTTAAAACTCTGCTGCTTTCGTAGCTGTGAGCCCAGAAAATCTGATCGCTGCTCAAGAATATTTATATGTGTGGTAAGAGTATTCAATTTGCCAACAAATGAGGTTACAGTGCCTTGTAAGTCATTCATTTTGATGTTTATTTCCTCTGGAATTGCTCTCAGGGGTAGATCTTCCTTCCTGTCAAATGGCTCCATATTAACTTCTCTCCAGCTGTTCTGTTTCCCTGAATGTTTCCTGGACTGAAAGAAATGCATATTCCCTGATTTCCTTGATTACAACCTGTGACAACACAGAGCCCAACCTATTGTTCTAATCAAATGCTATGGGAGGAAAGGGAGGACTGCTGGGAGAAATAGGTTAACAGGTGTTTTTTCTACTGCTTAACCTTTTCCCAGTGTAAAAGTGTAGTCTGTGGGTGCATGTTGAGCAGAAGGTCTGAACTGGACCCAAGAATAATTCTGATCATTTCATTCAAAGCACATCACTATGTAGAACTGTGCTACGCTAATAGCAGATATTCCCTTTCCTTCACGTCATCTCCTCTAAGCAGGCCATCTCTGATTACAAGAAGACTTAAATAAATGCCTGCATAAAGATTGCAGCCCCCACTGACAGGACAAATAAAACCCCTCCAAGCTTAGCAGTGAGGAAAACTCAATCAACTGAGCCAGGACTGCATGTCACTTACTGGCTGACTAATATAGATGTGACTAAACACTTTTATGTTGGAAACAAGTCCTACGTGCAGGCTAATTCTTTATTTAAAAAAACTAAAAGTAAATGAGGACAACAGGCCTCTTGCAATGCAAGTGCTGTTGTATAATCTCTGAGTCCCCGTACCAATGACTTTGTGCTGCTCCCTTTTTTTTCTCCTTTTTTTTCCCCCTTTTTTTTTCCTATGGGGTCTTTTACCACTAACAAAAACAGAAGTTGCAAAGCATGCATGTCTTGATATCTTAATAGGTTTTCTACTCTACTGGGACACCTTAGCATCCTGAAAGTTTTAAGTTGATATACAGTGTAACAGTAAAAAATTAATTATTATTAAGGGTTAACCAAGGACCTGAGTGGTAGAAGCCAATCCAGTTGTGTATAATTAGACAGTAGCTGCCTTGTAATATTGAAGCTGTAAATAGCCCCAGCGGGGGCCCTGACAGAAGGCTGAGGTGTTTACAAGGCACAAGAGATGCTGCCTCAAAGTACATAATTCCTGTTGCCATAACTATTGCTGATATAATGGATGTGTTCATTAAAACCAGAGGATTATTTGTTTATCCATCTTCTTCTATCACAGGCGCTTCCTCAGAGGAAGGGGAACAGCATCCTTTCAATACCAATTTATAGTACACACCTCTTTTTTTCCCAGTCAGAGGAATATTAAAGGATTGCTTTATTGATTGTAAACAGAGGTCTGATCCCCACTGGGAAAACCCACTTCTCCAAATGTGCACACATCCATTTTTAGGCTCCTGTTGGGTCTTGGGAGTGCTGGCACTTATTAAGTCTTTGTCTGCAAGGCATGCGTTTCTTTCTCCAGCAGGTCCATTACACAGCCTCCTTACGTGCTCAGGTGAGCTGGCCAAAAATGCAGCCTGAGCCTGTCTTGGGTCAGAGAGAAGGTAAGAAAGCTACCTGAGGAGGAAGGAGAGGCAGAGAGAAGCTGTCACACTGGCCACAACCCCATTTCCCATCCACCTGCCCCACTTGAAGGGAGGAGGTGAAGGAGTCGGGAATGAAGGAGGGATGTTGAGACTGGGTGAAGGGG
Organism: Phalacrocorax aristotelis; assembly: GCF_949628215.1. NCBI lineage: Eukaryota > Metazoa > Chordata > Aves > Suliformes > Phalacrocoracidae > Phalacrocorax > Phalacrocorax aristotelis. The sequence goes on along the minus strand of NC_134311.1, from coordinate 22,092,056 downwards.
TGAGGGGATGAAAGTGGTTTAGGTTTTTTTTTTCTTCTCACTTTTCCAAACTTATTTTAATTGGCAATAAATTAAAATCATTTTCCCTAAGTTGAGTCTGTTTTGTCCCTGACAGTAACTACTGAGTGGTCTCCTTGTCTTTATCTTGACCCATACAAGTGTTTCTGCCTTATAGTCTCCCCCCTGTCCTGTTGAGGAGGGGGAATGACAGAGCAGCTGGGTGGGCACCTGGTAGCCAGCCAAGATCAGCCCAATGCAGCTCCACAGCCACCTGACCCCACAGTCAGGCCTGCAGCCCTACTCCACTACACAAATACTGTTCACTGTATCTATGCACTATTCCTTGACTTCCAGCATGGAAGCATGTACAGCAACATGACAAAGACACTAGGACCACAACAGTAGCAATATCAGGTAACCAATAATAACTAAGCAGTCAGCATCTCTGCATGGAGTCTCCATAGCTTGTTTCCAAGTGGTGAGACAACAAGTGGCTGGGGTAGGCTGCCAATAATATGACATCTTCACAGGCAATGCCAAACACTTCATCACAGCTCCATGCCCCTGGAAACTGGCAAGGGACGTTTTTCACAGACTGGTATTTCTGGGTGGGCTTTGCATGTCAACTAAACCTAATTTTTTTTCCCTTTAATACTATCTGAGGTGTGAAATCATGACTTGGGTCTAATCAATATTGTGCATTTATCTCTAGAAGATGCGGCTCCAGGTGTCCTCAGGCTGGTATTCTGCCATTGCTAGCATGCTGGAATGAATCACTGATTTTGAAGCAAATGTGAAGAATCAGCTTTGGTTTCAGAAGGTGCTGATTCAGTGTCAGGCCACTGAGAGCAAGCACACAGTCATGCGTACTGCAAGCATGGTACAAATATTAAGTCAGTTACATGTTCTCTTCCTGCAATGGGCACTTCGAAATGAATGGTCCTGCTTGGGAAAGAGGAACTGCCCTACAGACACCCATAAAATAGATAATTTAAACTGCATGCTATCAAAGTTTCCATGCACAAGTGTATCTGAGAAAAAGATTAATATATTAAGAAAGGCAGCTTTGCCCATAAGAAATAAGAACAGTGTTTTTCTCCTAGCATTACTTGTAGTCTAAGTACTTCTCTTACCACTGCTATCCTCACCTGTTGTGCGTCATTATTTCAGATGTCAGACCTCTATCCTGTCTTTGGTGTGTACCTTTATCCTCCTATATTTTTATACTCACACATATTTATCTTAGACAAATTTTATCATGTTGAATTTCTGTCACACCTATACCAAAGGCCAGAATTAGGAAAAAAGTATACTTTTTTTTGTTTTTTTTACAGTCTGCCTACCCTTTTTACAGTGAAACTTTAGTGTCTTGGATTCCTGACCAGCATAGGGTCAGACCAGCATCTCCAAGATGGAGCAAATGCAGCGGGTTTGGCACAAAAACAGCTTGGTTGCCAGTTTGCAGGATAAACAACGGTCGTGGCATTGGAGGCTGCCAGAGTCTGGCAATGTAAGAAGAAAGTTTCAGTGCAACATGGACCAGTTTGTGATCTCTAAAGGCCAGTTTCAGCATCCAAAACTATTCTGCTCTCATAGCTTTGGGGTTGGGTTTTTTGGTTTAGGTTTGTTTTTTTTTTTTAAAGAGGGTTTTTTTGCCTCTCAATTTTTTGCAGTTGCAGGCTAGATTTTAGCAAAGGCTCAGAGTTTCTCAGTCTGCTTTGGTGTCTTTGCCTGTGCTGTGGCTAACCTGCCACATCAGCTGCACAGCCCAGACTCTGACAAAACCCAAATGAGCCAAACATATACATTATGTTTTCCTGCCTGCTGATACACTCAGAATGGCAAAAAAAAAAAAAAATCCCAATCGTAAGTTGGTCCTGGCCAGTTTTGCTGCTTACAAGAAAGTATGTTCAAGAATCCTCCACTGTCACCAGTGTCTAGTTGCTAAGGATGAGTCTGGAAGTCAAAGCTTGTAAACCCATTCACAGCTAAATATTTTGCCAAAGGTTTCCTCTCTCCAAGTGGTTCAAAGCCACAAATGGTAACAATCTCTTCAGATTTTACTAAGGCTCATGAGGGGAAAGAAAACCTGCAGAAAGCTGAATAACAAGACAATAAGAAAGTGTTTCAAAGGAAATTAGCCCTGTGTTCTTAAACAGTATGGAAATGCTATTGCAAAGCCGCTCCTGGCCAAGTGGTAAGCACGGGCGTTTAATCTGAAGTATTGATTTCATGATTAAGCACTATCCAAAGTATTGACATATATCCCTGAATCAGGGCCTTAAAGTGTACAGTTCTTCCAGAATCAGCTCCCAGAGGATAATGGCCCTTCTAATTAGCTACTTCTGCCATTTCTCAATAGCCTCTTCATTTTATATGATTCGAGTTTTACTTGCTTATGAAAGAAAATAAAAACATTCAATAAGAAGGCAGGAAAACGAAAGCATTCAGTAAGAAAAGAGGAAACAGTGAATCAATTCAGTTCTTTCTCATGAGATGTGTGATCCTGGGATATGCTGAGCATTGACATTGCTTACAGAAGTCACCATAGAGGCCATTGTATTACTTAAAGCATCTTGTCATTAAAGCAAAGCAAAAGCTTTTCTGGTTATTCATGTTTTCACATACCAACAAAAATCTTAAAGCATAAAATAGCAGCATTCTCATTTAAAGGGGTCTTGAGAGACTCTAGCACTTATTATTCAGCAATGAAAGCTCAGGACGGACACTTTTGGTACTAGCCAACAGTTCGGCAGCATTTTTTAAAAGATGACAGCACCAAGACACAAATTCTGAAGAAATGCACTGTGAGTACACTTACACTGGGAAGTATGGAGTTTTAGCAGGCATAGCTCTTGCTAATTTTCAGAGAAGTTGTAGTTCTGCTACTGAACAGAAAGTTGTCAATTTCAGCACCCCATTCCGTCCCAAAAACTCATTATTGCTTGATGACATTTGTACAATTATATTGACTAGAAAACACTATCATGAATTTGCTTATAAATCATCCTGCAATTCCACCCCATAAAAATAAATGAAAACAATTTAGGGGTCACCTTTTTGGTACCGATGCAGTATTGCTATCCATAAATAAATAACCTTCATGATATTAGAAAGTATAGTGACCTTCATGTAACAGAGTGGGAAAGCAATTAGCTCAAGGTCACTTAATCAGACTTGCTCAGGAGGATAGTTTGGTCCTAAGCTGCTGACCAGGGCAATGAGATTTATATATCTGTGTTTGTAGATAATATGATATTTGTTTAACATATCTGTCTGGATAATATTTACACTGAACAAGCAGGAAAGGAAGGATGGAAGAGGCAAATGTCAGCTGTTTTTTGTTTACGTGTACAACAAAAGGGAGAGTTTACAAATGTCAGCAACTTGTTTTTGTGTTCTACTCCTTCAAAACATCTTGCCACTAAAAATTGTATGTGACAAGAAATTAATCCATATTGTGATCTAATTATTGTTAGAATTATGGGGAAAATGTAAGATGTCTAAAATATTTAATTGTGAGAAGTGCCTATTAAGGTAACTTTGCAGTGAACTTCTCATAAGATTTTTTTAAACACTTGTGCCAGGTTTGAAATGCCTAAATAACCAGAAGACCATGATCTTCTCTTTCTGGGATACATGTGGAGTCCACAAAGGAAAACCTATCTGGTTCTTACAGTCCAGCCCAGGGCCTGGGCACAGTGTCTTTTTATTGTCATTGCATGGGCACAGGGGAAGGGTCTTTTTCCCTGGGCACAGGTGACCAGGTAGGTAGGAAAGGGAAGGTGGGCTGGAGCCCTGGGCCCGAGGGGAGGGCTGGCAGAGCTGGGTCTGCCCTGCTGAGCCCCATCCTCCTGCCAGGCTGGCTAGAGAGAAAGCAGTTCCTCATTTACATGGTTGTGGCTCAACTTTGGAGAAGTGTTTACACAGAAACTGATAAGAGCTGAAAAAACCCTGTTTTTATATTTTAAAGCTCATTAAGCTATCTCACTTTATCTCACTAAACTATCTCTGCGACAGATTACCATTTCAAGCAGTGTTGTTAGGGTCATCTACACCATGATCAAACCCTGTAAATACTTGTTTACGTGCCTTTCTACTAACACAGTCCGCTGTTGTGTATTTTCATATTAAGCTGTAACAAGGCAAGGTGATAGTTTGCCTGTTCCTTTTGCAAATCCAGGCAAAAAGGAAGTGCTCACCCTGGAGACTCACTAGAGGGTCTGCCAAAAAGTAACGTGCTGAGTTGACCTGTAGAAACCAAACTGACCTGTCATGGACACGACCATTGACACAACAAAGTAATCCCTCATTATGGTCTCACTCACATAACAGTGTGGAAATGAAGGAGTTTTGCTCAGGTCTTCTTTTTCTTTTTGGGGGGTGGGGTGCGGGTGGGCCACCTACTAGGTATGACCAAAGAATGCAAAATAAAAGTAGAGAAAAATCAATTTTTCTGGGGGGGAAAGAGGTATCTGATAGCTATCCCTTTCTTTCTGCTATTTGCAGTATTCAGCACAGATTTTTTAAGGTTAATTCATTACACATTTCTGTCTCTGGCAAGTCAATTTCATGAGTGCATCTGCAACTGCATGGGTTGTGGAGAGAGTAAGAACTCTCCTAGGAAAAGCACCTTTGGATCGTTACTGTCCCCTAAAGGTTAAGCAAGGAAGAAAGGAGGGAAGGAAGGAGGAAGGGCAGAACCACTCAGCCTCCCACTGTTCCCCAGCCCCTCACATCCTCAGTGTGACTCTGGCTCCCAACCCTCTGCCCTGGCCTTCCCACCACCATGACCCATCGACTGACCTCAAGGACATCTCCCCATCCTGCCCCAGCCTTCCCCCATGCAACACCTCTCCACCCAGGTAGTGGGCAGGTCTCCACCACCTCTTCTGCAGCATGAGGGCCAGAGGCCATCTAGTGTGGCTCCAGCTGCAGGGCTCCTTGGGGCTTTCCTGGGTTACCCACCTCTTTCCTTACACCTTGAGCAACCAGCAGGGCCACAAGTACACCTGCTCCATGGAAAGACTTTTGGCAGGGGACAGTATATCTCATGCCAGGTGCTCAGTGCTGGACTGGCATCCAGTGTTTCCTCATGGCCTGGAAATGCCCCATGGGCCACCAGTTCAACAGCCCCAGTCTTCAGGTTTGCTTTGCTTTCTAGTCATGCTGATGGCAAAAATCATCACTACAAGTTTGCTTTTTTGTTGTTGTTGTTTGTTTTCTTTCTGTTTTTTTTTTTTTATATTTTTATATAGATTTCTAAAATTGAGGGATATATTTTAAAACTGTGATGAGTTTTTATAACCAAATAATTTGTTAACTTTTCACACTGTCTTTGATCACTTAATTAGGTCAAGATTATAACATTTTAGAGAACAAAATAATGGACATTATTTGCATTTGTATTAAAATTTTGACATTGTACAAGGCTCCAAAAGAAAGGATGATGAGTCTTTCCATATTATTGGCCGAATGATGTAACTAGCACCAAGGAAAGTAGGACTCAGGCTCATTGCTTTTTATCTGACAGAAATACTGATGCTTGTGAGAAATACTTACAAATGCTATGACAGTGATTATGGCTTTAATGATTGACTACAGCCAGTTTTCACAAGTGGAAATGACTGCTAGAGCTGCAGGCAAGAGAAAACATGGGTTTTGGGGTCTCCTATGATTTTACCATCGTACCGCTGAAATAAATGGCAGTCTTCTTCGAGCAAGAGGTCATTAGGTCAAGCCAATGATTAAATTCCAAGCAGCTTAATTTGAGTCAAGGGACTGCATGGCTCTACAACCATATGACAGTATCATCAGGTCCCACAGGTTTGCAGACAAATTTTGCTCTTGTTTAACTTGGTGTAGAGTAAGAGTAGATTCTTGTCTTTAGTGCAATTAATCCAAATATATACCATTATATTCTTCAGCAGCATTCATCTATTCAGAAGCATGCTCTCTCTTTATTTTGTGCACATAACTTCCCTTGACATTAACAGGAGGGGATAATAGACATGGAAATGTAAAGCGAGGTTAATACTCTTCCCTGTGACCTTCCCAGAGACATCATACTTTCTCAAGTTGACCCCTCATTATGCTGAAAACGGCAGAGAAAAAAACCCACGGTTTCTGTTGCTTTTTTTGTTCACTTCAGAGACTACAGACATGTGCCCTAAGTACATTCTGTTAATAATTATTTTGAATGTATTCTAAAAATCCACATCATTCCCAAAGAGGGGAAAAACACAAAAGAAACCCCAGTTGGTGAGGGAGGACAATGTGTGACATTATAAGCAGAGCTGGAGCTGCCTGCCGTGATTGCCACTCAGAGATAAAAATCATTCCTCACACTTTGAGACAAAAGTAAATGGCAGTTTGCAATGTTAAGAACCCCTGTGGAAATAAGATGAAATGAGACGAGGCTTCCAGACCTGTGAGAAAAATCAATCTGATGGAAAATTGACAAACTTGTTTAACGTGTCGGCACAAGATCCGAGAGTTGACCCGTAGAGACCTCCACTTAGGCATACCGTGGTTACTGTCAGTTCTCTTAATCTGTTCAATTACACAACAGGATCTCAAAGGGGACTTTTTACCAAACATCACTTTAAATTAACTTTTCTCCTTCGTGTTTTAAACTTCCTGTCCTTCCCCCACCTTTGCAGTGATATGGGTAAATTATTAAAAAGCCTACTTGCTTATCAATGTGAATGATATAGAAAGATCAGTTTAAAAATTTTGATTGGAAAGAAGGAAGGTTTGTGCAGTTAAAAAGAGAAAAATGCTCATCTCATTACATGTGGCCAAATTAATCTCCACTATAATTTCTCTGAGGCAAAGGTCTATCGTTTTTCTGTTTTGGGGGATGAAGAAATGGTAGTAAAAAACCAGCACACCATCATTTTTATTCCATTAGGAACATGAAACTCTGTCCCTTTTCAGAGCCACAGGCCACAAAGTGAAATAGAGAAGGATTTGTAAGGGAAGAAATACTACTGTACCAAGCTGACCTTAAATGTCTGGCTTTTTATCTTGAGGAAGTGGAGCAGGAATAGGATAGGAAGAGAAGATGCTAAAGAATCCAAGGGATGAAACAAATTTAACTTTGAAGATAGGTAGACCAGGATTTTAGAGGGAGATATTGAACTCCAGGTGGCTGGAGAAGAAAACTTTTCCTTCTTCATTATTTTATTAAATGCAGCTTTGAAACACAAGAGTCATTTTTCCAAAAATCTATTCTATTTGAAGTCTGAAGTGAAGGACTCTGACACTGAGCAGAAAGAGCAGCACGATCATGGCCTATCAATTAAACTCAGGTGCCAAGACTCATTTAGATTGATAGGTGTTACAGTGAAAGTGCCCAGCAATATTATTTAATAGGTTAATGCTCAGTAAATACATGAGTACCAGCAGCAACATAGCTTTCTGCTAACCAGCAAACTCACAGAGAATGTCCCAGTAGCCACAGTAGTGTGTCTGCTATTGATTTGGAGTGGGTGTGGATCATGTGATGGATCTTGCTGGTGAATTCTTGGTCTTGTTGATATTGGTGAAATTAGGCTTTGTACCAGATTCTTGTCTGTTTGTCTGTTTTATAGTTTACTTTTTCTATTGAACAGATCAAAGCTGAGAAAAAAAATAATTTTAAAATAGTAAGAAATGAAGAATGGAATACTGAGACGAATGCTAGTGGCTTTTCTGGGGGAAAAAAAAAAGTCCATGGAGCATGAACATTGAGAAGAGATTGCATCTAGGAAGACGGCAGAAGCAAAAAGCTTTTTTTTTGCCTTTTTTCTTTTTTTATTTAAAAGGGATTTAGTGATTCTCTACTGTGCTTGTTAGAGCAACTTGAAGGAAGAAGATTTACTTCTGTAACCACTTAAAATGCAAAAAAGCATCAAATTTAGAAGGGCTTTTATTTGCTTTGTTACAAGTATTAATATTGGTGTAGCATCAACAGCTCTTGATAGAACAAAATACAATCAACTGCTTAAATAGCTAGCACTTAAGAAAGTTCCATTCCAATTAATGGTATGTTCTTGGTCTGAAGATTTAAGGTAAAGGTTAACTATATCTTACATACCTGCTCTATTACTGTGTCTTGCACTGCTACCAGAAAGAGCTTTATTTCAGGAGTGAAAATAATTTCTAAATGTTTTCTCCTGTACAAGGCACTGTTAAGTCTCATCGGAAACTTGTTAAAAAGTAGTATTAACTCTTTTTTCACTTCCTGACAGACCTGAGGAATACCTTGTTAGTCTTTTCAGCACCAAGCAGTTCATAAAAGCTATGCTTCTTAATGAGAAAATGTTATTTATTCTCTTCAGTAGCTTTTTCACAGGCTTCAAAAACTTCAGCCTCCTCAGAGTCCATGGAAATTGACAGAACTTAAGTTAGACTAAATAGCAGACAGCCTAATGATTGTGGATTTTTAATGCTCTCTGGCACTCTCTAGGTCCTTAGCCCAGACTATGTACACTTAGAGGAACAAATTCTGACCTAGGGTAGTTAGGAAGTAAGTTCCAAGGTGGTGTGAGTATTAAGACTGTAACTGAGGTTAAAGGGGCACAAATTCATGATATCTCCGTTTTGAAGTATTGTTAGATGGTTAGCTCTCAACCACTCCTTCAAGCTTGGTCCATTAATCTAATTGCAAAGGGGGCACATTACTGGCTAGAGAATCCAGCTGCTAGCTCCTGTATATTACTTCGAAACTACAATAGACATCACAATTTTTAGATATATCTTATGTGTCTAATGGCATCTGTATTTGAAAGGCTAAGGTCAAAGATTGCTCCAAATTAGAAGGGTAGCAGCTCTACTTTTTATGAAAGATTTTGGTGGATCTTAATGTTTTGAGACTTCCAGTATTACTGAGTATTATCACTAATACTAATACTAGTACAAATGTAATGCTGTGTACTTAGTACTTAGCACAAGTATTTTCTAAGAAAAGGGTCAAGAACAAGATGTAACTAAGATGATAAATCTCATTGACATATATATAACATATATAGCATATATAAAGTACATAGATTAATATAATGACAATTAAGTGTCCTTCATACTATGGTTTAGTTAACACATATAATAATGTTAACATAGTAACATTAGCCTTAGAAATGTGTTTAATTGAGCTTTAAACAATAAGGAAACTGAGCCTTAAACAATAAAGGCCATGGTTAGAAAAAATACTTTAGGCATGACTCTAGGCAAGTCAACAAATTAAAAAACAGGCTGCAGTGTAGCTGCCAGCAAGTTAGGCTGATCGTTTTGCAGGCATCCTAAAAGGAAGCACAATCTACATATCACTTGTTTCTTATTTTACTTGTGCTTTCTGGCAGGGGAAGAAAATAGCCCCTTCATTAGACATCGTCAAACAAGGGGAGGGAAGCGCAGATGTATATGCAGATAGGAAGTTCTTATTTTTGCTTTTATTGATGCAGGCTTGACTTACAAAGAGGAAGAGCAAGAGAGACATTTCTATGGCCTTTATCATAATAATATTTAGGCATCTTCTGTTAAATTCCCAAAATGCCTCAAGGGCTTAGTCACCTAAGTCATGCAGAGGCTTTTGAAATTCTTGACCTTTGTCTAATACCAGTAGTAATCTGTGATTCTTGTCTGTTACACTCCGATGATGCAAAGAGTTACCATTATGGTCATTAGCTGTCCCAAGGAGGTTATTTTTTGTTTGTTTACTAATTCATGTATTTCTCTTATCCCTGTATGTTCACACAATACACCTTTCTCCTCTCCCACGTATGCTGGGCAACTTCCCAGACTGGAAACAAACAGATGGGCTGATCTTACTTTCGGAGAATTTCTCTTCCTTTAATGTTACCCCTGCCACTTCCCAAACATATTCTGTCATGTTGGCAAAGATCCTACACAAGGATCTTTGTTTCTGCCAAGTACCAAATCTTATCCTTATATCATGGTATATTGAACTGTAGAATATTTCAGAAACTTAGATGGCTTTATTTGTTCTTTTTAATGGATTCAGTTGTACAATTTCTCTCCAGATTTCAAGAATAGAACTTAATTAAAAAAATTATGAGTACACACACTCACAAACATCAGAGGTCAGAAAAATAAGTTTGTGAGGGCTGGCAATAATTTCAGTATTTAACAACCGCTTACCTTTGCTCAGCTCTACCCCTGCTAAAGAGGCTTCCACCCATGGAAGATTTACCCATGATCTTTATTTTTCAGAGGCAAATTTTTCACAGGCAAATTTCTTGAGCTTAATTTACTGCACATCCTTGCTGGAATAGTTCTCAAGCTTTTGCAGATGCAAAGTCACAGGGAGCTGCCTGGCTATATATGATTTTATGTCCTTGCAGATAGCTCGGAGATGCAGTTGCAAAATCTACCATTCATAGACAGCTGGGAATTTGTGACAGTCCCTGAAGGACTTTGCAACCATAAACCAATGACTGGATTATGCTGATCCATAAATGAATTTTTCTCCTATCTCTGGCTAATGTAATACAAATAGTCTTCCTACTGTTAACTATTTCTGAAGCCACACATAAAAGGACATAAAGGAAATGGCATATAGTCAAACAGAAATGCTGTCAGGTCATTTGCTCTTTATACTAGCAAAAGACTTCAATACCTGTACTGCTGCAGGAAGCACTAAGTACATAAATATTCCTTAATTTAAGATCTGCTTTCAGAAAATTTTGCTAAAAAGTAGTGATTCATTTATCGAGGGAATTGGTGACAACTTCTGCTGTGGAGTAGGAAAGCCCAATTCATGAACAAGCTTTGGGGATAAAGTTACAAGCTTCAGTTTACCAGCAGTTTCCTCCTCTGTAGGCATCCTGTAGCCCTCATGGTAATGCCCCCTCCTCCTCACTGTACTCTTTGAGTCAGCCTGCCTTAGTACCTTCACTGCCTCATCCCATTCCACAGTTAACCTTGCTTGACTGACTGGCAGCCAGGGAGAGAGGCAGGATGGGACTGCAGTTACCCATGTGCCAACAGTGCGATGGGGCCCTGGCACATGGCCTGGTGAGGAGCTCTCCCTGGCCTCTTCTCCATTGGGTGGCTGGGAGAGGGTTGCTGCCCTGCAGTAGAGTGAGTGAGACCCACCACAGTGCAGGCTAGTGCTCTGGGGCACAGAGCTGGACAGGACCAGGGTTGTGCTTTGAGGCCCATGACACTGAGAAGCAGCTTCTGATAGGTAACTTTGAGCTGCAGATAACAGATGAACCATGCAGGCCATGTCTGTACGAGTGAAATGAACGTGCCCAGGACAGCTCTGTGGCGCAGAGGTTGATGGGTACCAGACAATGCATGCCTGTGGCATTAAATCTTCCTGTCCTTGGGAATCAGTGGCTGCACCCAGGGAACCTAAGGAGATGGCTACTGGCCATTGCTTACAGCGAACTTGTTTAGTAGAATCAGTAGTCATGGGCCAAGAGTGTCCTGGTGACTGCTGCGGGATCTGACAGCCCAGCAGTGCTTCTGGCACTGCTCATGGTACCTGGAGAAGTGTAGCCACAGAAACTAATGTCACGTGCTGAAAAATATACAGTACCTAGTCACGGGCCACTGCCAGACTGAAGCTCTATCTCCTGGTTTTCAGACCTGTTTTATACTCCATTTCAGCCCTACCAAGGTTTTAAACTACATCGATCTGAACATTCCGTAGTTTCCCAGACTGGAATTAGCCTGTCTGTTTCACAGGCAGCTGGAAGTAGCCTTGCAATTGCAGGCCTTGATCCTCATGGGGGACTTCAACCACCCTGATATTTGCTGGTAAAGCAACACAGCGAGCCATGCACAATCCAGAAGGTTCCTGCAGAGAATCGAGGACAACTTTTTGATGCAAGTGGTGGCAGAGCCAATGTGGCCAGATGTGCTGCTCGACCTTATCCTAACAAACAAGGAAGGGCTGGTTGAAGATGTGACAGTTGGGGGTAGCCTTGTCTGCAGTGACCATGAGATGGTTTTTAGGATACTGTGAGGTAGAAGCAGGGCTATGAGTCAGGTTACAATCTTGGACTTCAGGAGGGCCAACTCTGGCCTCTTCAAAGACCTGCTAGGAGGAATCCCATGGGACAGGGCTCTGGAACATAGGGGGTTCTAAGGGAGATGGACAGTATTCAAGGACCACTTCCTCTGAGCTCAAGATCGGTGCATCTCCAGGACGAAGAAGTCAGGCAGAGGAGGTAGGAGACTCACATGGATGAGCAATGAGCTTCTAGAGAAACTCAAACAGAAGTGGGAGGTTCACAGTATGTGGAAAAAGGGACTGGCCACTTGGGAGGAATATAGGAATGTTGTCAGGGTATGCAGAGATGCGACGAGGAAGGCCAAGACCTACTTGGAATTAAATCTGGCAATGCATGTCAAAGATAACAAGAAGGGCTTCTTTAAATACATCAGCAGTAAAAGAAAGACTGGGGAAACTGTGGGCCCACTGCTGAACAAGGAAGGCGCCCCTGGTGACACAGGATGCAGAGAAGGCAGAGTTACTGAATGCCGCCTTTGCCTCGGTCTTTACTGCTAAGGCTGGTCCTCAGGCACCTCAGCCTCCAGAGAAGAGAGATAAAAATCTGGAGAAATGGAGACTTACCATTGGTTGAGAAGATTGGGTGAGAGATCACCTATGCAAACTGGATCCTCGCAAATCCATGGGCCCTGATGGGATGCACTCGCAAGTGCTGAGGGAGCTGGCAGACATTCTTGCTGAGCCACTCACCATCATCTTTGAAAGGTCGTGGAGGACAGGAGAGGTGCCCGAGGACTGGAGGAAAGCAAATGTCACTCCAATCTTCAGAAAGGGCGAGAAGGAGGACCTGGGAACCTATAGGGCAGTCAGCCTCACCTTCATCCCTGGAAGGGTGATGGAGCAGTTCCTCCTGGAGGTCATCTCCAGACATGTAGAGGAAAAGGTTATCAGAAACAGTCAACATGGATTCAGCAAGGGAAGATCATGCTTGACCAACCTGACAGCCTTCTATGATGGCGTGACTGGCTGGGTGGATGAAGGGAGTACAGTGGATGTTGTCTACCTTGACTTCAGTAAGGCATTCAACACTGTCTCCTGTAACATCCTCACAAACAACCTAAGGAAGTGTGGGTTGGGTGAGTGGACAGTGAGGTGGACAGAGAACTGGCTGAACAACAGAACTCAGAAGGTCGTGATCAATGGAGCAGAGTCTGGATGGAGGCCTGTCACTAGTGGTGTTCCCCAGGGGTCTGTGCTGGGTCCTGTCCTGTTCAACATATTCATCAATGACCTGGATGATGGGACAGAGGGTAACCCCAGCAACTTTGCTGAGGATACCAAGCTGGGAGGAGTGGCTGATACGCCAGAGGGCTGTGGTGTCATCCAACAAGACCTGGACAGGCTGGAGACCTGGGCCGAGGGGAACCTGATGAAATTCAACAGGAGCAAGTGCAAGGTCCTGCCTCTGGGAGGAACAACCCCACGCACCAGTACAGGTTGGGGGCTGACCTGCTGGAAAGTGGCTCTGCTGAGACGGACCTGGGAGTGCTGATGGACAAGCTGACCATGAACCAGCACTGTGCCCTGGTGGCCAAGAAGGCCAACGGTATCCTGGGATGCATTAAAAGGAGTGTGGCCAGCAGGTTGAGGGAGGTTATTCTCCCCCTCTACTCTGCCCTAGTGAGACCACATTTGGAGTGCTGTGTGCAGTTTTGGGCTCCCCAGTTTAAGAAGGACAGGGAACTGCTTGAGCAAGTCCAGCGGAGAGCTGCCAAGATGATCAGGGGACTGGAGCATCTCCCTTGTGAGGAAAGGCTGAGAGACTTGGGTTTGTTCAGCCTGGAGAAGACTGAGGGGGGATTTCATCAATACCTATAAATATCTGAAGGGTGGGTGTCAGGATGATGGGACTAGGCTCTTTTCAGTAGTGCCTGATGACAGGACAAGGGGCAATGGGCACAAGCTGGAACACAGGAAGTTCCAGCTAAACATGAGGAGAATCTTCTTTCCTGTGAGGGTGCCAGAGCAGTGGCACAGGCTGCCCAGGGAGGTTGTGGAGTCTCCTTCCCTGGAAATATTCCAAACCCACCTGAATGCATTCCCGTGCCCCCTGCTCTAGATAACCCTGCTCAAGCAGGGGGTTGGACAAGATGATCTCCAGAGGTCCTTTCCAACACCTACCATTCTGTGGATCTGTGATTCCCCAGGCTGTCACAACTTCTATTGCTTCAAAGACATTGTATTAATCTTCATTCATTGCTGGGCCCCTATTTTTCTTTAACAAAAAAGAGTATGATTTGAAAACTCATAAGAAACAAACCCTTCCCTTGTTCAGTTGGGAATCTCATGAAGGCATTTGGACTTTGGAATTCTCTTCACACTTCTGCAGGGTCATTAAAAAGTAATTTCTCTCTAGCTGCAACCTTTTTGGTTGCTTTTAAAGATTTCCAGGTGCATTTGCCCCCTAATCATAAATGTTCCTTAGTAGTAAGTTTCTCATCAAGAAAAAGACTTTTTTTTTTTTCCTATATTTTAGCTTGCTTATTCACTTCAGTATTTGAGCATCTTTCAAAGCATCAAGCAAGGTGATTAACAGTCACTACATTTGTTTTTCATCTGTCTCCAAGGAAAGAAGGCTATGAAGAGTTTTGTTTTGGATATCAGTATTACTTTGCTAACTATTTTAGAGAAAAGAAAAAAAATCCCTATTCCTTAAAACACAGAATTATTCAGTTTATATTGGTTCAGAGACTATGCCTCACATAATATGCTTTATTATGGTCCAGAGAGGTGACCATAGACTGAAACAACAGCATGAAGACAATATTTTCATCCATCAAAGGTACAGACTGAGATGTTCACCTTGATTTAAGGAGAAGCCAGGGCAAGGCACCTGGGGCAAGTTAACTGTGCTCACTGGGAGTTCGTGTTGCTAAGAAATTTCTTGTAGATTTCTCTAACAGTATGTTGAGAACGCCAAAGGCTGTAGCACTCTGCCATAGGGTACATGATGAAAGCATGAGATTACAAATTTTCAGTCCGGAAGCCTTTATAACTTCATAGCAGCTGGAAAGGCCCAATAATCCTGGCTGAACATTTTTTCATTTTAAGATTCCTAAAACTTATTTATACACAAACATTTCTCATAAGCTACACACAGAGATACCTGCCTGAACGCAGAAGTAGAAGTACTTCAGCTTGCTCTTACTGTTGATTTTTTCCCATAAATAAGTTTGAAACACAATCTCATTTGTAAAATTTTATAAAGCTGGAACACTTGGATTTACCTTACACAATCCTGACAGTCTTTACAAAAAAACAACACAAAACCTAAATAAAATTTTGGGCCTGAATTTCTTTTTAACAACTGTGGAGATGCAGCTGTTACAAAAAGCCTTTATTTCAGTGCTATCATATTTCAGTTTATGAAAGTGTCTCCAGTCAAGCAACCACTGCCACAGTGGTGGGATTTAGCCTATTTATTCCTGTTAATCTGAGCCTAATGCAGACAAAGATCCAGAGGAACAGCCGAGCCATTTGTCTGTTCTTCAGCAACTCAGATCATCCTCAGTGACTGCATCTGTGGACAATACATGCAAGGAGCCAACACAGGGAGATAAGGAATCTCAAAACATTTTACGCCCTCAGTTTTGTGTAAAACAAGACTTGGAAAAATAAAAAAAACTCATGAAATAATGAGCTGTCTACTCCCGGTATAAACACAGTTTAATGAACAGCCAGTGAATTCTTGCAATTAACTTTAATACTGTCCCCATTTTCTATTCTTCTTTCTCTACCAAAAGGAGAAACAGCCCATTTCACTTGTATGAGAAACTAGGTTTATGTATTTCATGCTGTAAGATGAAAACACAGAACCACACAATCTCTTCTCTGGAGGCTGGGATGCCTGAGGGCCAGCCTTAGCAGTGAAGAGTGAAGCAAAGGCGGCGTTCAGGCTCTCTGCCTTCTCTGCACCCTGCGTCACCAGGGCACCCACCGTGTTCAGCAGTGGGCCCACTGTATCCCCAGTCTTTCTTTTATTACCTGTGCATTTGAAGAAGCCCTTCTTGTTGCCATGTTGGGGTTCTTTGATTTAACTGTTGTGTAACACCTCATTCATGCAATAGCTGTTTCCTTAGTCATTTTGTCCTTCAGCCCCCTTTTTGACCTGCAGCATAGCAGCAGTAGATCAAGCAAAGCAGACACACTTTAGAATAGAATATTATGTTACATTTTTTAATGCCTGAAAGAGTATAAGCGAAGAACATCACAGAAACACAATAGCAAATGAATAATTCCATTTGTTTGATGTGTGGATTTGACATATGTGTAAGTTTCTTACCCTGAGGCTACTGATGCCTGTAGTTTAGTTCAAGATACTTAGTGGAGGCCGTCAGTTTGGCCAAAATGTCTTGGTTGTAAAATAAACAATTTCAAAAATTCTTCTCATTACCTCATCATCCTGATCTGTAGTTATGGAACTATTTTATTTTATTATTGCTTGAATTTAGCCCTGCAAGCATGTGATATATAAAGTATTTTACAGTTACCTAAAAAAATAATTTTTTAATCTTTATTTTTATGACATGAAATTAGAGTATCTTCAGTTGCTTTGGATTTGATGCCCAGCATTAAATACCTCTGTGTCTTTCTCAAAAAAAAAAAAGAAAAAAAAAAGGAAAAGAAATTGTGTGCAGTTGTCTAATCAATAAGCAGCTGTCTGTAAAGCTCAATGTTTTGCTCTGCATACACCCACTTGTCAGCTCAGTGCTACTTCCCAGGGTAAGACTGACTAGAAACAGAGAAGGGATGATGTAGTAGCTCATGAACAGTTGAAGCATAAGAGATTACAGGGATTTGGGAGCTTAAACAAATATTTATCAGTAAATCCTTAGCTTAATTTTGATAGACTTTTGGACTTAAATGTCTATTTCTTTTTCTCAGCAGAACTACAGACAATTTAACAAGTGGAGCTGTTTATAACATATCAAGCAAAACTAGAGAAATACCGCACGATTCCAGTAATAAAGGTTCTGTTCCTAACCTGAACCTACTGAAAGTAGTTTTTTTAGTTTGCAAACCTGATCCTAGATTTGGGCAAAACCGAGGTGTTTCCAGTTCCTCTCCTCCAATCTGAAAACCAATTAAATGCAGAGTTTTCATGTATTTCTCAAAGAAAAATAAATGTCTTGTGATCAATATCTACACAAGCAGAACAAAGAGGAAAGCAGTACTTGAACCTTCTACCCCTTATCAAAAAGATGCTAAAAACAAGAAAGCCCCTATTTTAAACAACTTGTATCATATTCTGTAGTCTCAAGATCAAGTACTATACTGATACAATATAATTTCAGATAAACTTTTGTACAAAGAAATGCTACAAACAGGTAGATGATAATCAAACAGCTAATGCTACTTTTCCTCATCTGATGACTCAGTTGTAGTTTTAAGCATTAGCAGACTCTGTAACCAGTGAAATTGAAGAAAAAAAGTATGTTTGTAAATGTTTACATTTATTATAATCTTATATAACACTACCATATATGGGAACTGTCACATTAACATATTAACTCAATATTTCTATTTAGAACAGCCATAATAGGCTTATTCTGCATTCAGAACTTCAAATATAATCTCAGTCACCTATACTGCCAATATAGCAAGTCACTCATGGAGAAGGCTGGGAGAAAAACAACCACAGGATAAAAAAGTAACACCACTTTAAATAATTTTATTTTAATGGACTTTTTAAATGGACCTGCTTTAAGTCACTTTCTGTTAATATGGAGTTTCATAAATGAGCAGCATAAACACTCACCTAATTTAAAATATAAATCCGAATATTTACAAAAGCAGCCATCATCATAGCCTATTTACATATGCTTTTACAACTGTTATTTTGCAATGCACTCTTTTATTAGGAAATACTTCTTTACTGAGAGGGTGGTCAAACCCTGGAATAGCCTTCTGAAGAGGTGGTTGATGTCCCAAGCTTGTCAGTGTTTAAGAGGCATTTGGTCAATGCCCTTCATAACGTGCTTTAATGTTTGGTGGCTCTGAACTGGTCAGGCAGTTGGACTAAATGATCATTGTAGGTCCCTTCCAGCTGACCTATCCTATCTTATCCTATCCTATCCTATCCTATCCTATCCTATCCTATCCTATCCTATCCTATCCTATCCTATCCTATCCTATCCTATCCCATCCCTTCCTACCCTACCCTATCCTATCCACAAGATGCAGGAGTCCTTTTCCTTTTCTTGCGTGATCTTGATGATCTTGTGTGCAAGATCACATCACCTGAAGAAGGCCCTGTCATCCTCCTGAAAAACTAGCTTTTTGCCTCTGTTTTCATGTAACCATTGTGTATGTGACCTGCTGCCATTCTTGATTGTGTTCCCGTCAATGCCACAGTTCATTAAGCATCAGAAAGGCCATATTTCTTTCTTCAGAATCTGGGTGGATACCAGTGAGCTCATGTGGAAGCCAGCTGACAGCCTGAAAAAATAAACTGTTGGTTAATTATTCTTACTAGGGCTATTTTCTCACATAGTGATTATGACTTGTTATACTGAACACTGTTTTTGACAACCCAGTTAGATACATTGGTAAATTTAATAGTTCTAGGATACTATCAAGGATGTCTCAAACTCTTTTGCAGGACCTACAGGTGAAGAAACGTTTTCTGTGAGTTCTAGGGCCATGGCTGAAACTTGGAAGTTAAGCAGAGTCAGTTGCTGTAGGAGTAGCACAGAAGACTAGCACAGAAGACCTTTGGGTAATGATTTTGAGAATGCTCACTCCCAGCAGCCACCTGTGGCCACCCTGCTACCAGTTTACCCTTATCTATGATATTTTTCAGAGAAAATCACTTTGACCGTGCTCAAAGATGACTAGGAGCTGCCTAGTGCTACATGGAGCACTTTCTGAGAAGGGGGTGTGCCAGCTTGGATTTGGCAATTCACTAAACTTCCCACTAACCATTCCCAGAGTGAATATGAATCTGCATGTGAAACACCACGGTAGCCATTTCCCTTACTGGGACAAATTGTGTGAGGACACTCCCCTCCACATCACCTTTAATTGGTGAGAGATGGGTAGAGTGACCACCAAGTGAACTATTTGGCATTAAAACAGAATTACACCTGGATTTAGAAGAATGAATGACTGATAATAAAGGTTATTTGTCTTTCTTCAACAACCCCCTATTGCTCAGTTAACAAAGCACTCAGACCTTGCCTTAGCCTCCTCTTCTGCACGTTGAACAAGCCCAGCTCATCTGGCCTAGAAATGTCTCTGGTGAGACAAATGCTGAGCCACAGGTTACCTACCTTAATGTCAGGTTCCCACAAAGATCTTGAAGGAACAAAGACATTTTGTCAGTAAAGTAGGCCTGTTGGAACACAGGAAATCCAGCACGTAAGCTGCCTTTGTGTTTTTGAATCCACTTTAAGTTTTGAATAAGAGAAAATGGGGGTACTTTCTCTTTTTACAAGAGGCAATTTCCCCTATGTGACATTTCAAAAGTTAAAGAGTGTGCAACATTGTTATTTATTCCTATAAAACTATTTAGGAAACTGATTTATTGTAAGGAAATTAAAGAGCTATCTGTGACATCACTGCAGTTAGAAGAACATATTTCCAACTAGAATTCTTATACCACAAGAATTTCCAAGTTACGTAAATGCCAAGATCCCTGGAAATTATTAGCCACGCTGAGATCTATAAAGATCAGTATAGTCAGAAAAACAAGAGAGAGATGAATACCCCGTAAAACAAAAATACTGGAAGTGACTTAATGGCAGAAGTGAAGAGAGGTGACCAACTTGATCCATAATACATAAAAAAACTTTAGTGTTATAGAGATTTCAGATTGAAAAAGATCTTTGGAGGTCATCTAGTCAAACTCTGTCACTCACAATGGGGCCAGCTTGGATCAGTTTGCCTGGGACCATGCCCAGGTGAATTCTGTATATTTAAGGATGGAGATTCCAGTCTTTCTGTTAGCATAGTCTATGTACAGTTAGCAGCACAGATAAACAAAAGACACTACATCTTTATTCTTTCTTTTATTGCAAGATCAAAGTTTCACGAAAAAATATAAACTTACAAATTGTGTGAACAGTTTAATGCACTCATAAAAAGACATTAAATGGAAAATGGCTAAGATTCTGTACTATATCTGCAATATAATCTATTGGCTTTATTCTGAAAATATTGTTGCCATTTTGATGTAAATAAAAAGCCTAGCATTACACATGTTCACATGTATTTACCACTTATTTAGAGCAAAAAACTTTACCATATAGTTTTTCCAGAGAAATCAGTTCATCCCCATTTTGAAAGTGTAATAAAAAAAAGAACATTCAACAGTCTTACTGGAATTACTGTGAGCTGATGTTTCTGTTGTAAAAAATTATGCTATGGAAATCAACAGTTTTACAGAGTTATACAGCCATACTAAACAAGCTTCAAAGTTATGCTGCATTAGACCTTCTGGATTAGCAAAACATTTTGACAATAATGGCAACTCTTCAGCTGAAGCTTTATTTCATACTTTGGATTAAAATGCTGTAACCTTTAGAAAACAAATATCCAGTGTTACACACCTAAAAACATCCTTAACCGAATGGTAATACTCTAAAGGTTAATGCGACTTCAAATTGAAGCTGTGACATCTGCTTTTTCACTATCCCCTGGTCAAATCTAACTCCTTGGAATGCAATGTGACACACAGAAAATTAATCATTTTATGTATTTACTCTGGGTATTTTCTTGCATACACTGTATTATGAAGCATCTGATCCTACAAAATGATACCCACTCATGTTTAGATAGCCTTCTCAAGGTAAGCACTCTTTGCATTGTAAGTTGTGTTCTAAAACAACCACCCCACAGGAGATAGAGGAATTCTGTAATTGGCTTATACGCATTCATCTGAATTTCCCAGTTCAGCAACACAACAGCCTAGTCAAAGGAGACAAGTTCACTTTACAAAAACCCTAATTTTTTCAATCAGATATTTAAACGTTGTCCGTTAACTTATTTCTGATAGTTATTGTATTCCATTAGTGTTTGACTTTATGAAGTGGGAACTGGTTATCACTGTTAGGGTAAGCACTGTTAACTCACTTATTGTAAAATGGCAAGGTGGAAAGATTTGGAAATCTCTACAGCATTTGCATCAAAGTAAAATGAAAGACAATACCAATCCTGTTGAGTGACAGAATGAAGTAAAATTGTCCATTAAATATTCATTCTGTCATTAAAATTTACCAAGATTTCTGTTTAAAATAATGATTTGTGTAATTATGTTTTTAAGAAAATCACAGTTCTTTGTACATTTTCTTACTACTGTGCATCTTCGAATTCATGGGGTATCTTTAGTAAATAATAAGCATCAAATTCAGCTCCCAGTTTCAACACAGGCGCCTGTTGATGAACTGCACTGGTGCTAGTACTGAGTTACCATTTACAAACCAAAGGAAACACACATGACAAAGGCGAAGTAAAATAAACAGAGGAAAACAAGCTTAACATCTATAACTTGAACTATCCAGAGAACTAGGAATCCACTTCAAGAAGTCTGCCATTGGCTTTTATATCTTTTATGCAAACAAAACCACGATGCATTTCTAAAGTTTTGCTTCAATATTAGTACTTACTTGTACATACAGTAAAGTCAGTGTACAGCTTTTGCCATTTTACTGTCACCTCTGTAAACTCACAATTATATTGCATCGTATGAAAGGTTGTGAACCCTCTGCAATCCCCATTAGATCTACTGAATGCAGCAGAGTGGAACTGTCATGTCAGTAGAGGAGGTTAAGAGGCAGTAGACATACTGGGTGTCCAGCCCATCTGATAAGCCCGTTCCAACGTCCTCTTGCAATCCTGTAGTACAGTACTGAAGGTTATATGTGGATACTGCTGGACTAGCTGCTCCACTGTGGCTTCATTCACCTGCAATTGAAGAAAGAACCTGTGATGTGCAAAACGTGAATAAAAAGGGCAACATTATGCAAGCTAAATGAATGATTGAACTTTGGACTTGTGGGAGGACTTGCAGGATTGGGCTCTGCACTGATCCTATAGGTTTGTGTGCATTTATCAAAAAATGAATATACAGCATGTAAAGTTCTGTTAGAGAAAAAAAAAAAATCAAACCCACAAACCTTGATTTTATTGCAAAGGGAGAAGTTTTACATAACATTCTAGTAAATACTGTTTGATTATTTCTAGTAAATATTGTTTTGGAACACAGCAAGTTCCACCTCAATATGAAAAAAAAAATTCCTTCCTGCGAGGGTGCCAGAGCAGGGACACAGGCTGCCCGGGGAGGCTGTGGAGTCTCCTTCCCTGGAAATATTCCAAACCCACCTGAATGCATTCCTGTGCCCCCTGCTCTAGGTGTCCCTGCTCAAGCAGGGGGTTGGACAAGATCATCTCCTGAGGTCCCTTCCAACCCCTGCCATTCTGTGATTCTGTGATTATTTGTGATTGTAAGCGAACAGGAAAGACAAATAGTCTCAATTTAAAAACAGTTTTGTTGCAGAAAACTGCAACAATGCTTAACAATCTATTAAACTATTTTCATTCCATGCTTGACTATGCTGGCCACTTACAGAGCCCCAGAACTAATTATTCAAAGAAAAGCCACCATGTCTAATAAAGTGCTGCCCACAGTAACAGATTTCTATCTCGAAATAGAAGCATACTTATTCAAACTTGATCAAGCAGACATAGGTTTGAAATATAAGATTTTCTTGGCTTTGGAAAATGAAAATTGATTACATCTATTAATTAGTTTATGGCACAGTTATGATACTTTTAAACATATTAGAGTAGTAACTCCACAATTAACCCTATTGAAATGAACTTGCACTGTATGGTAGCTATCTATGTGGTTGCAATGAAAAATAAGAGATAACATGACTAAACGTGGGGAAAAGAATACAAACTATTCTATATCACAGGTAGATCAATTTACCAATTAGTAATACAGGTCAATTTTTTCAAAGGTTAAAAGTCCTGCATGTCTTCATATAGGTCACTGGTAGTTTTTATTTTAACCTTTTGGTGTGAGGCTAACACTGCACCAAGGGATTTGTCGGCAGAAATGGTGGGATTAATAATTAAAACATACAAGCTTATTGGGTCTGGGATGTCCCTGCTAAATCTTAGACATCCAAGGTAGCACTTTAATTCTTGATTAGACAAGGCAATCAGACAAGCCTAGCTAAACCTAACACCTTTACAATTGCAGCACTGTGAGGGGATTAATTTGTCTATTATTTTTAAGATATTTGCAGTTCATATCACAGAAATAGAAAGCTTTCTTCAGCCTTCAGATAAATAAAAGATTAACCTAAGAACCATAACTTCTTTCTCTGAAATCTTTGCTGAACACTTGGGCATTTTAGACTGCATCAATATTACATTTAAATACTGACCCACCTAGGTCAGTAGGATGTACAGCTGAGATAATAATTTGCTTGCTCCCCACGGTGTTTCACACTCAAGGCTAAAAGTAAAAAACTAGACTAAAATGTTTACTACCATTACAAAGATCCATCTTGGGAATAATATTTTAAAGCACAGTGACCACAGTATCTAATAATATTTTTGTCCTTAAAAGATAACAAGGAGCGCATCCTTCTGAACAATGATTGCACCCAATGACAGGGATAAATGAAAGGTTTAATATCCATTTCTTCTACTTTGATAATAGAAACACTCAATCTTCCTTGGAGGTTTCATCTAGCTAGACTGACTTGGATAGAAAACTGGTTTAACTTCCCTTCATAGAACAAACTATACTCTTCTGGCAAATTACTACGTTACAGTAACATCTTCCAGTGCTGAAAATACAAGAAATGACTTCTAATAAATTAAAATTAAATCAGAGCTAGCACAAGTCCCCCAAAATATTTAATATTCATAGCTGAATACATACTTTCAAACTGTCAGCAATGCTTCATAGAAATGGATGGGAAGAGTCCCCTAAAGTAGCAGTATTTGCTACTTTTTGCCTATTCAAAAATAGCCAAAAGCCTCTTTTCTTTAGATTTGTGGTGTAGAGAGCCATGGCATAATCGATCACGCTACCAGAAACTTCTCTTAATGGTTAACTCAGACACAATGAAGATGCTTACCACAGACGTCTGCTCATTCTGCTCTTTCTTAATGGGAAACTTAAAGAAAAAGATAATGTTTATCTACTAGATATCTGCAAATATTTCTAGCAGATAGCAGTTATTATGATTTGACACATACCTATTGGGCTTTATTTGGTAGAACAGCATGAATATTATGGCTTTAGAGCCAATATCATAAGCAGATTTTCTGTTACAGGAAACAAATAATAAGGCAAATCTGTTAAAAAGATGATGTTCAAACACAGGACATTAGGTAACGATCTCCATGTCCTGAAGGACATGATCTCCATGTCCTGGTGTCTCTGACTCAGGACTGCACACATTTACAGAAGCTACAGTCTAGCTAACTTAAGCAAAACAGCAGGGCCCATGATACTCAGGAAGACAGATGTTACAATGGTATTTTTTAGTCTTAAAATCTATGGTAAACCATCAAGCACTAGCCATTTGTCCTAAGTTTTTTCTCATACAATTATTACTGGATAAAATTATACTTAAGACAATTGTTACTAATTGCTATCAGTACTTTACTGAACAGGAGAATGAAACTTTTGGTATCAAGTGCCAAATACAGTTACAAAATAAATATGAACATGCAGAAGGCAGGTAAAACCATTGCAGAAGTAACACTCACAAAATCAGCTATTATATGACCAAACCTGAAACATAGAAGGTTTTTTGCATTTTTGCTGGGCTGCTAAATGAGCATTTTATATTATTGGTTTGATCCTAGGTAATAACTTGAGTAGTATTAAACAGCAAAGTTATCAACAAAGCCTACGTACACATTTGGAACTCTAACAGATATAGAAAGAATCTGAGGTTAAAAAATTGAGTTTACTCTCATGATACAGGAAGAAATTATCCTGCCAAGCTTCATGATAAATGATCAAATATATGTAACTTTTAGTTAAGTGAAAATATTTTTAATCCTATGAAAGTAGCAGCAAATATTTAAAAATTATGCTGGGCAAAATAAATTAAATGTAAGATTACGCAACAACAGAGGGAGAAAAAGGATCCTATTTGGCAGTGGGACAACCTAAAGGGATCCCAGGATGAGAAACAAATATGGATAATTAAGCCACAAATGATATCCATCAGAAGATTTTCAAAGCTTTTCCTTTACCATAAGAAAAGTCAGGTTGAATACTAAAACAGTGTAAAATTTTTAGCATTTTAAACTTTCTGTAGTATTGGAGGAAAACTGCAATATCTAAAAGGTAGGAAAATAGAGAAATCAAAATTTTGTTCTTTGTTAATGAATAAGATAAATAATATCTAAGTCAACTCCCTTAGTATCTTTGTCATCAGCTCCCCTCATGGCAGGATTAAGAAGAAAAGAAGTCTTATGCCTAAACATTAGAACACAAGCTTCTGTCTCTTTGTTAAGACGCAGTCTGGCTGGTGATAAAACAAAAGTACTGAATGCCATTCCCAAAATAAATTCATTACATAAACAGAGCAATTTTCCCTTCTGAGCTGCAATAGTCTTGTTCAATGAATGAAACCCAAAAATCTTCACATCTCAATAGGCTTTAAAATTTTATATTTTTCTTCCACAGAACTTTCATTCATCTTCATCTTTTGAGTTATCAAAAGGAAGACTACTGTCTGAAGATAAACTAGTTATATTATCTAATACATAATCATTCATTTGAATTTGAATAGTCCTTCAATTATGTCTTAACACATAATGAAAGAATGCAGTCCTTATCATTAAGAGTCAAGTAATAGGTTTGCGTGAATCCTGGTCATCAAACTGGAAAAAGAAAGTAACAACTAATATTGGTTTGAAACTTATTTTTTCTTGCTGAAATAAAAATTTATTTCAGGCCAAAGAATGGATTCAAAGAAAACAAAGGAGAAGATGGGTTACAGAAACTGGCAGGACCAAGTGATATCATCTCCTTTAACAAAAATACAGCACGAATTTGAATCTTTTTTGCTTAAAGACACCTGAACACATATTGCCTATTTCCCAGGAGAATATACTTGACTTTGTGACAAATGTTATCTGGGGTGGGACCTCCTTTAGTTCTTCTTCTGCTGACAGTGTGGTTGTGCAAATGGTATTTAAATATCATCTGCACTAGAGAAAAAGAATACTTCCTCACATGGTGGTTAGGAATTAATCTGGGAAACAAGGACATGAAAACCCATCTAGTCCATGGGAAGCGGAAGAACATTCACAAAAGTGTTTTGGGAGTCATTTTTTGGAGGACTTCAATCTCACTTTGCTACGTATACATATAATGTAGATGAAATATTGAGAAAAATGTGAATTAAGTGTTCAAAACTATTCCTCTCCTTCAGGTAAAATCATCTACCTACAACAGAAAGCTTGAAAAACCACTCCAGAATAAACTAACAGGCATTTATGAGCTGATTTTTCAGGTTCAGGATAAACTGAAACTACAGTTTTCAGTTAATAAGCTACTCACAGAAAAATATTTACTCAGATTTTTGATCTGGTATGCTAGACTTACTTATCTGGTCTGATCGCCAGTATTTACTGTTTTGGTACACCACTTATATATGGTCTCAGACCACCATGAGTAATTTCTTTCATGCTATCTTCCACAAGTTCTTATGGAAAATTCAAACTGCAAGCACAAATAGTTACTAGATGATTTTTAGGTTTCGTTTTTAAATGTGCCATGTCATTTGACACAATTCTAGTAATAATTTCAGAACTGTTTTCATTTCTAGATTCTAAAATCACAAATTTCTAAAGGTATTAAATGATTTCAAAGGATCTATTCTCCTTTACCTTTTGTTTTCATCTGTTCCTTGGATGGATCTTATTAAACTCAGGGGAGTCAAGTTTTCCTAATCCTGTTAAGATAAACTAGGGCTTATAAGTGAAACCATCATTCGAACTGGACATTTCTTTTTAATTGGACTGATAGCTTCATTCGCAAATAAGGAACAGAAACAGTCATTTAAGGACTTTTCCTAAATAGGACTTTTCCTATTTACTTTTAGTTAACTCGCCTTTAGCTGGTATCAAGTCCAGGAGATCTTCCCTTGGGTAAAGGGGCTTTAAAAAGCTTTGTTTTAACTCCTTTACTATACTTTTAAGAAGAATTGTAAGAATTGTACTGATCTCAAAAACTTCTATAGGTGTATCAAGGGCAGTCTTAGAATGCAGTTCTGACTCTAAAGCTACTGAAATGTCCCAAGAATGTCTGTGTTGTGTCATTTAGAGCAATACTGAAAAGGGAGAGTAGAGTCATCACCTAAACTGCAAGTTTTATGCTGCTCTACACATTGAAGAAGAATTTACTGTTGATTTAAAAGGTTTCCCCTGCAAGGAAAAGCTAACATCTAATTCAGTTGACAATTGAGAAGAAAAAGTTATTTCAATTCCAAGTTAATAACTGAAATCAGTAAGCAGCCATATTAAAAAAAAAACATGCCCCCCAAATCTAAGTTCTCATGCAAAAACCCCAGACTTGCAAAACTGCAAAGTTGCAGGCTAGAACCTTTTAGGAAAACTTGCCTATGCTCCTCAACGGTTCATAACATCATACAGGGATGGACTGCTGAAATAATTTTTGCGTAGTATCTAACCTAGCCCTTGGAATAGGCATGTGGATAGCTGATTTTGGAGAGTGCTGACATCATGGGCATGCTCCTTCTGAGGACAATACAGGTAGGTATCTTCAGTTATATAACTTTATAAGCCAGTCATTAATAAAAAACAACAGACCTTGATATAATACAGTTAGTCTGCAATAGCTGTGCAGAAAGGCACTGATAATATATAGAACTGCTAGCTTAATTTTAGAAAACTAGTACTTGTAAAGAATTTTAGGGAGATGTTAGCAGGTCAGAAGAACAATTCACACCAAAAAAGATTTTGAGGGCTGCTATACAGATGATGTTTGATAATAAAGGTTAACAGGGCACAAGTATCATTACATTTCTACATATAAAGAATCACAAAATCAAATTTACACAAAAGAAATGCAAATTGATTTGTTCCAAAAGGGCTTTCTTATCATGTTATTGACATTTTTGCTGACGAGAGTGCTACTGCAGGATTAGGAGTACCGAAATTTGTGTGCATTTCTGTCTTAGCATACATAGAGCAGTATTACATGAAGCCAAATTTGTATGCCATGGACAAAGAAATGACCCTATAACCTTTGTGTGTATCCATAATGATGGATTTTGGACACATTTTATGTTCCAATTTCTCTAATGTTTTAACAATAAAATCAGAAATATACACACTTGAAGTTATTAAGAAACACATCTTCATATACACTTTCTCTTCTCTAAGCTGTAGTTTTCTTCCTCAAGTCAGTGCCTTATAAAAAGTGCACTTCGTTTGATTTTTTTTTTGCTAATAGTTGAATGAATTATATTCTCAGGTGGCCCAATTATAACTGTTGCCTGTAGCCATAACAAAATTAAAGATTTCTGGAAACGTTTTGTGTGAAGCACACTTGATCAGCTAAGGCAGACGTATTCCACAGAGTTTCACTGACTGCCCTCATGCCCAGGGGCAAAACCTTTGTTTAGAACTTTAATAAAATAACAGCACTACCAATATTAGCACAATATCCTATAGTCCAAATAAAGTACCTTACGATTTCAGCAAAGAATGTATTTTGACTTAATGGATGCTGTTATTAAAAAACAAAACAAAACATACACGCATGCACATATAAACACTGTATGTGTGGACTCATAAATAATGAAATTGACAAGTACAGTCTGATGTACTATTATTATCATGACATTCGACACCTTAATAGTGTTAAATCTTAGCAATTAATTTCCCACTTATATTTGGAAAGGGGAAGAAACGGGTAAACAGAAATATCTGTAATCTTTTCTGCCATGTGAAGTGAGATAAATGGAATACACAAACTTTCTAATATTCAATGGTAGCACTTCTGGAAGGATTTCAGAAAATGCAGCAAGGTTGGTTGTGTAGCATAGCTCCTTTACAGTTCTTTGCTTAAATCTTGACAGAAAGGTCAAGCCCTAGAGGGATGAAATTCATTGTTGTGGTTGTTTACACAGGTGAATGCTATTGCCTTGAACTGCCAGTCTCTGCACAATTGCCGCAGTCACTGCATTACTGCAACCTAACAAAATAATCCATTTCAGGTCTCTGTGAATTCGCATAGTTTTCTAGCAGAGCCATCATTTCAAGGCTTGCTGTCCTAATCATTACTGCCAACACAATATTGAATGTTAAAGTTGTGTAAGCGATAAAATTTTCATTCTCAATTCTCTTTGCTTATTTTGAGGGTTTACTTCTCTATTAAAGCAGAGAAACCATTCTAAACGAGCCTTTTAGTTTGGCTGGTTGGTTGTTTTGCTAACTCTGATCATTTCAATCAGATGAACTTCTTCTAGAGTCCACCTATACTAGATTTCAAGGTAAAAACATTACCGGTATTTATGACGAAACTCTGCATTGCTTTGTTCTTACTTAGAAAAGCTGCAGTTAATAAAGACCCATATACAACGAAATGACAGTGTTTATTTATATAGTGATAAATATTCTTTCATATTACTTTCTGCCTTTTGAATTAATAGCATTGAATATTTTCCTTCCTATTCTGCTACATTAACAATAATTTGAGCATGCTATTGTAATACTTGTCAAAATGACAGCCTATAAAGCTAACACAGAAATCATCCTCAAAAGTTACCAGCTGCCAAAAATGACTGCAAGTTCCAGGGGCCAATGCTTCTAAAATTTTTATTTCTTTTTTTTTTTGATCATAAAAATGCTGAGTGCTTCACACTGCATTTTTCCTTAATAGTTGGCCTTATCCTGATTTTGAACCGTTGATCAGTACCTGAGGGCCCATCTTTCTATTACAGTATGACATGGTCAGGTGGTTGCTTTTTAAAAACAAGGACAGGCTCATTAACTCAGGAAGATTCCATATTCAGCCTACTGCCATGGATTTGTTGCTGAACTATCAGCCTGGAAGATATAAATCTTTTGGTAAAGAAACAGTTAAACTAGAAGTACAAAAAGTTCAATTTGTATAAAGAAATCTTTTTTATATTTTAGCAGATGCTTTTGTTCACACACGTAATGGATCTGTTATCCTAGTTAGCTGGGGGCGGGGGGAAGTATTGTTCAGTCTTTCAAAATTATTGTATTGAAAACCAAAGTGAAATAAATGCTGTTTCTCTTTTGTTGTGGGTTAGCAAGGATAACTGTAGTTTCCTTCTAATGGCATTCACAGGTTTTATGAATCTAAAATCTTCATCATTCATAGATATATCAATAGCAGCTCCTACATTACAGATATAAAATTTTAAAAAATACAGTGTATCCTTTTTAATATGCAGCAATGTAACTTGAACAAATTATACTGATTTAAGAGAAAATAAGTGCTATAGAATTTTTCTTAAAGGGAAGGATTGGATATTTTCAGTCCTCTTCAACATCACAAAACCATAATTTCAAATCTCAGAATAAACCCCTTAAAATATAAAAGAAGAAATGGTAGCAATTTGTCAGGTTTTTTGATCAGGCTATTATGGTAGTTAGGATTTTATGAAGGTGGAAGGCAAATTGCTGTGATAATTATATTAAAACAAGCCATGGCTCTGTACTCTTACTGTTCTACTGTTGATTAAGAACAGTATAGCTCAAAAACATATTTGAAGTTTAAAGATGTATCTCTAGAATCTGGGATCTTATCTCTTTGTCACTTACTCAACTTCAGTTACAGACTATCTATGTAAATTAAAAGATTGTGAATGAAGGGTAAAAATGATTCCAGTCACGCATACTAATATCTATATATGTATATATTATATTGCTTATATATGCTTACTACCTATGCAGTAGTATGTTGTATACAGTACTATGTATGCTATACATCCTTACTATATATATAAAATGGAAAATTCTTTTTGTCCTGAGTTAGTAACTTTTTTCACAAGTTGGCATTTCCTCATATACAACAGGAGCTGCATCCCAGTTAGGATAATTATTTGCAATTCGCACAGGATATATATTTACAAATATTTCTAAAACAGATTTTATAGAAGGATAAAGGGATGAATTATTTAAAAAACCTACTGATTTTCTAAAAATCTTATTCTTACTCAAGATGCAAACGATTTCTTAACAGACCATTTTTATTTTTAGGGGTCATCCACACTCCTTCCTCTCTGTGGTAATATAAGGGAGTTCATCTTTTTGTTGGTTGACTGACCATCAATTTCTGTGTGCTAACATCTCAGTAAAGCTATAATAGGAAATACAGGCTACAATTCATCTGAGAAAGTAATCTGCAATAAGCTACAGGCTTTCAGAAGAATTTTCATAAAAGCAACCTGATTTTCTCAAAAAAAAAAAAGGGGGGAAAAGAAATGAAAAAAAGAAAAAAAGCAAGGAATAAAGGCCATGATGATTTATTAACTGAAGTTATGTATCCATTCACAGCCAACTTTGTCAGACTCACTTAATTTCATTCACACATAGCTGTGAATGTTGAATTTTGTGGCCTCTGTTTTTTAGTGTCATTTTTCTGCATATTTTCCCATGAAATGTCTCCTGCATTCACGTGGTAGCACTGCTGATAAGTATTGCAAATAGCACCAGAGCCACAGGAAAAGGATCTTGAAATATGAAAATCTGTGTGAGAAAAGTTGCAAACTCGAGAGGAAGATTATTTTGACATGTTGTTCAACCAGCCAAGCTATCAGCCAGAAAAACAGATCAAGTTTTTAGCCACTATTTCCTAGGTGATATCCAATCATTTTCCACAAAGGTGAAGCTTTCAGACTGCCATTATTTAAAGCTGTTTGGGTTGTTGTAAAGCACAATAAAGAAGTGCTACGAAGACATCTTTAAAATGAGTTCTAGCAATAATCAGCATAGAGAACGTTGCCCTCTTACTTTGATTATTTTGGAAATACGAAATACAAAATATTTACAAATAAATTAAGTAAGTAATGACAGTAAGTAAACACAATCCAGGTCAGTTATGGGGTAGAAATCTATAGAATTTTGTTCAGAAAAAGAAGCTTAAAATGTGTAGATTTGAATCTGTGAATCTGATGTAGGCATCATTATATGCCCTTAGGATGCAAGTATGGCTCTTAGGAATCCTGGTGTCTGTGTCTGTGGGAGAAAAGAAAGCACGTCATAATTACCCACACCTCGCTCAAAGTATTTAAAATATTTAAAGGAAAGGATGAATTATACTTTAAAATATACACTTTCCTAAGCTGTGATAAAAAAAATGCAGAGCTACAATTAAAATTTGGTTTGAACAACGGATAGTCATGTTCTCTTTCTGCTGTGGGGGGACTGAACTGAGGTGAATTGAATATAACCCATGGTTCTAGAGACAACTCTGTGCTTTTCTCTGTATTTCCTGAGGTGAAAAATCAGAGCCCCAGTGTACCCTGGCAGTACACAAACCAGCTACGTCTTCTCACACACACATGTCAAGTCCCAAAACACCACCTTGGGCTACAGCCCATAACAACAGAGCACTCCTCTGTGCAGAGAAATTTGAAGTTTGTGGTTTTGCTGTGCTGCCTGAACATTGGGAAGGAGCAACACAAGGGAATGAAGTCTGGCTCACTGCCCGTGGGAGTGGGGCACAGCATGAGCACAGGTGGTAACACTAGAATGCAGAACAGAAATGCTGTGTCTTTTATGCCTTTTCCAATTACAGACCTCTAAAATGTCCTGCTTAGGCCTTAAGTAACTACTGATTTTATCTCCTTCTGCTTTCAAAAGAAATGGAGACTCAAAATGGCAACATTTCCTTTTTATAAAACACAAGACTTGTGCAGTCCCAAGTGCTGCCAGGTGCCTGTATGGACCCACACATATATATGCACATAAAGATGTATTTGCACACAGCTGATACCCTGTACTGTGAGAGGGATCAGAACGGAGAAGGGTCGTAGCTGCTTCTGAGTATGTGTTGAAGTTCATATGCAGGCAACTGGGGGATTTAATTGTCCAAAATGTAGGTACTTAAAAATATGTAGGGTCTACTTTCTGAATGCCAAAACACTTTTGGAGGTCTGGACCACAGTCTCTCAGAAGCCTATCTGATACAGAAAAGTAATGGTATGTGTCTCACTGTACCTATGCCGTACAATGCAGGGCTCTGTAGAGATCAAGGTAGCATTTCCTGAGCTACTCAGGGAAATGGAAGCAATAAGCTATACTACCCCTTCTGTATGAGAATATCTTATGAGCCTTGCTAAGTGCTAATTTTCCTGGACAAAGTGCTGTATTTTGGCAGTTAAGCTGCTATCAGGACTTATGCCAGTGTGTCCAAACTGCCCTGCCCTTTTCCAGTAGTACCAGTTCATTCATAGCTCTCTCCAGGCCTCAGACACCACTGCTCTGTAGTGCAGGGAAAGCCAAATTTGCCTAGGTCATGGAAGTGCTAGGGAAAATTAAAAAAAAAAAAAAGGAATAGACATTTGCTCAGTAACCTTGCCTCTAATATTTTTACATTGAAAAGAATATTTAGATTTTGTGTATCTAAGCATGAACATGTTTCTAAACCAGAATTCTACTATGGATGCTTCTGAAGGACTTTCACCATTTAATAATCTTGGACATTTTTCCTGTATGTGATTTGTAAATAGTGATTATATTGCTATTTAGCAATATAAATTAATTTAAATTTAAATATAATTTAAATGTTGAAAAAATAGTGTTAAAATGCTTATAAGAAAAAATCCAACTTAAATATATGCCCTTATTATGACAATCCCATGGTAAAATCAGCACTTTTTACACTTCTCAACACAACGACATTTATTTTAAGGCAAAGACCATATTGCTCCTGGGCTGTGCATGTGAGATGGTAGGAAACATGATAAAAAGAAAGGTCATGGCAACAGCAGTTTGATGAGAAATGAATAATTTTATTATTTTCATGGTGTGGATCAATAATGCTCTGCATCTACTGAAGCACATTGCCTGGAGGCACTCAGATAATCTATGGCATAAAACAGAGCCTGCCTTTACCCAGGCTTGCACCCTCTCTGATCTTTCTTGGGAAGACCCTTGACGCCTCTAATTTATGTCAACTGCATATCAAAGAAATTCCAAAGAGCCTGGGTCATAAAGAGTATTTTAGTGGTAACCATTTGAAGTCAACTTACATATGTTCCTTATGTAACTGTGCTTAAGTACTTCCCCTCCAATGCTTGGGAATTCCTAGAAAGGCATAAATGCTACCTGGTACTAGCACAATAGTCAGTACCTTAGAAAAGGAAGGCTGGTTAGAAGGTGCAAATCTGCTAACTCTCTCTTCACTGTAAGCTGACAATAGCCCAAAGACAAGAGTTTCAGTCAACAGGGCATGTAAATAAACCCTTCTGCATGTCCCAAGAATTCTCTTTAATGATGTGCCGGACACTGACATTTTTAATTTAATAGAGCAGCCACTGGAAAAAATTAGTTCTGCATGATAGTGGGGAGAGACAGTTGAAGACATGATTTTGTTCAGTAATTTCTCTGTTCATTTGCAGTGGAAAAAGGGAGCTGGCATCTTCTAGCTGCCAAAAACTCTTAAGTCTTCTGTCTGTGCAGCTATTTTTCCCATCAAGGCTTTGCAAGCAAGAAAATAATTCCCAGTGGTAGTCCTACTACTACAGTTTTTGCTGTAACAGCATTTACTCATTTCTTAACAAATTTTACCATCCATGCTTTGAATACTCGTGTACGTGCACACACACACACGTGCATGCACAGAAACACACACACATTTGCAGGCACACAGTCAACATTGCTTTTCTATCTTCCTTGAAGCTTTCTCAAAAAATATTTATTTTCTCCTTTTAGCAGTTGACATTCACAACACAAAAGATGGTGTATAATCCTTTGTAAACAACTAGGAAAGCATTAACCAGCAATTAAGGGAACACAGACCATAGTACGTATAGTTTAACTGATGAGGTAGTAAAACTTGTTTTCAGCATCAAGACCATTGATTTTCTATAGCATCTGAAGACAGGATTAAATTATTGGACTTATTAGATCCTTGTTGATTGTTCAACATTAGCTAAATCCACAAAATAAATATATGTGTAAAATTGATCAGGAGATTCAGGGTCAGATATAATTCCCAAGGTCAAGTAACCCTTTGAACATTCTTTAAGTACATAATCTTAGCACAATCCATCAGACTCACACGCTCTTTTTGTCTTGTGGCTCTTATGAAACACTAACGTTTAGGAGATTAAGTGGACTCAGCCTTAATAGACAGCAATTCTTCCGAAGTGCTCAACCTCCCCTCAAACTGGAAATCCTCTAAAGCTGGGTTTGCAAAATGCTATTTCTGACTTTACAACTGACCTGGAGATTATTATTTCTTGCCAGTTGAAATACTGGGTTTTGTAACTGTCTTCTATAAAGCACTGCAAGGGATGCAACGTAACCGTTTTGAGCATGGTTTCTTAGACTAAAAACCTGTGTTCCACAGGCTGTACCCCATCAGAAATTGGCAAGCCTGAGAGACATGATTATGATGGGCACCACACGCTGGACATTTCATTCGTGATGGCTGGAAAAGAAACAATCCCTACAGTTATATTTGAAGATTTGAGATCAGAAACTTTGAACCTCCAATGACTCTCAGCTATTTCTGCTGTGTTCCCAGGCCTCTCGATCTCTCTTCTCTCAACAAAGACATGATTCGTGAAAGGCTATATACAGCATGAGGTGGAGCTGGGCTGCCTTGTCCTCTTTTTTTCTAATGATAAAGTGCTAAAACTTATAGATATTCTTAATATATTCCAAGTAGGAGAGCAATATAATAAAGTATTTTTTCTTTTTTTTCCCCACATTATGATTTTATCCAAATCCTTGACCTTTTGTTTTCAAAACCATTATATATGAGCAAGAACACAGATGTATAGAAAATCACTCTGGAAGTAACACTGAAGTATTTTTATTATTCTTTTGTTTCCTTTTTTCTTTCTTTTTAAAAACAAAGTAGTCTCTCATAGTAATGACATGACATACCAATCACTTTTAGCCAAAAATATTCAAGTTCCTCAGAGGGCAGATTTTACATAAAACTTTTGTGATCACCTCAGGCTGTGGGTGTAGCCTGTGGGTGTATTTTGAAAATCCATGTCAGCAAAAATTTATAATGCTCTTTTTAGTTCTCTAGATACTTTTTTAGCTAAATATGTGAACATAGTACACTAAGAGAGTTACCACAGTAGAGAATATCACACCTGTTTGTACGGAAAAACATAAGTCCCCTGTTTCTCTCCCTCACTCACACATACGCACAGGAACACTCTCTCTCGCTGGCACTCAGAAGCAGGCACCGGTTATGCAAATGCTCCTTACCTGATCACACCTCATCAGCCCTAAATATCTGAGAGACTTGCTGCTTTGTGCAATTTGGGTGGCTCCATGGTCCGTGATTTCTTTGCACCATCCAACATCCACTGTCTCTATTGTCATGCTGTATCGTCCAATGGCTATCAGAGCTGTAAAGATATTAAAGGTATGAACTGCATAGCTCATGGAGATGGTAAGCTTAGTTCTATGTATACACTAAATGATGTTGAAATCAATTTTTGATAAGCAGTTGTCATGTATGTTGTAAAAGATCTTGTATTTCAGGATTTTTAGCTATGAAATAGCCATCTCTTCAAATTAGGAATACAACCATGTGCAAACACATACAAACACATAGATAAACAGATCTCCGTCTATATTTTCTTTCATCTATCAAGATATGTAGACCAGTTAGCAGAGATATTCTATATGAATTCTGTTTCAGAAGGATCAAGGATCAATTAATTAAAACTGAAATAACTCTTCAGAGAAAATAAATTATTTTATACTATTAACACTTTTTTTCCCCCCAGCAAAATAATATTGCAAAGAAAGCACAGAGAATAACAGGACGTTTTCTGTGTCAGTAAAACAAATGGTTTTAGAAAATCCTGCAGGTATCTTATGTCACACATTTTATAACTATATTCTAAAATTTCACTTGTTTCTCATTGTTTATTTTGATGAGGTAATAATGACATGCTTCACTTTCCTGTTTTCTTCATGAACACTTTTCCAATAAAAAATAAAAAAAATTTAAAAGACCAGGAGAAATCAAAACAAAAACTTGAACCTTTACAAAAGGAAAGGAAAGAGGATCTGGAAGTTCTGAAAGGACTGAAAAATGGTAGGTAGGAGAAACCACAAGGCTTCTGAACAGGCTGGGAAGACTCTGTCATGACATGGCTAGTTTGGAATAACAGAAAGGATACAAACCACTAGCACCCTGGTTACCATGGACTAGAACACTTTTCAGAAAATGCAGGCTTGGAAACTGTTGAGTTGAGATTTATTAACAGAAATGAGAAACACCCTTCAGCAGCTAAAAACTCATCTTAAGAAAAAGGTCCAAGGTTTCTGGTGTAGAAGTCAGCCATCTGCATGTAGCCAAGGGGTAGGATGCTTACAGTTTTTAATTCTAGTTATAATGCAGTTGCTGAAAAGGAAAACGAATGAGGGACTTAATCTAAATAATGCAAGTATCTTTAGAGGGATGATTTTCCAGCAGCAGTAAGCCAGTTCTGTTCACGCTACGGAACCTATTGTCTTACAATATTCTGTCATATGCTAATAGAAAAGAACATATTTATTTTGTACGTTGCGACTCTTTGTCCCCAGATGAGTAGACATCTTTCTGGAAAACCAAATATTTTGATAAAAGTGTACAACGTTACACTGGAGTTCCATATTGCTACAGTTCATCTGTCAAACACATAGAGGGTATGTCATTTTAAAACACCAATGACCGTATTTTCAGAAAATTTCAATGTGTGAAAATGCAGTGTCGCAAGAGCACTCTTGGTCACAGAAAAGAGATACTATTCCATTTCTGTCAGCACCCAACAATGGCAGATAAAGAAAGGCCATGAGAACAGGTGTAAATGTAACAATATTTTCCCAGATTTTCCTCAGATGAAAAAAATTGTAGTCAGAGACTTTCTGAACTAGGGCTTATGCCTCTGTACTTCTCTAAATTAATCTCATCAGTGTGGTAATCCACAAAATCTTTTAGGCTCCTCAACATCCTGTGGCAAGGTGTCCTA
This sequence comes from Phalacrocorax aristotelis, assembly GCF_949628215.1. NCBI lineage: Eukaryota > Metazoa > Chordata > Aves > Suliformes > Phalacrocoracidae > Phalacrocorax > Phalacrocorax aristotelis. Next base: position 22,053,842 of record NC_134311.1, on the reverse strand, counting down.
TGGTTCAGTTACCTCCTGTTTTGAAAATTACCCTCCCTTGTTTGCTCTGAACCTGCCCTAACACTTGATCCAGGACTTTCCCTTTTATGACTGCTTAGTTCCTTTGCAAATGCTTTCTGGAAATCCCAATAGACTGTATCAACCAGGTCTTCCTTATTCCTTCTTCACTTCTTCAAAGTATCCTGTCTGATATGATTGTGAAGCACAACCTCTCTTAACAAAAGCTCTGTCAACTCTTCCCGGATGTGTCGTATTTATTCATGTGTTCACTAATCGTACTCTGTATTATTACTTATTTGCTTATACAGATGTCAGGTTTATCAGTTAATATTTTTCTGACCTTCCCTGACCCTTTTTTTCATATACCTCTGCCAAGCAATCCTGTGGTATCAAGCAGGTTTAAGCAAAGGATTACAAGTGCAGTTAGGAGCTCAGTTATCTCATCCTTGAGTTCTTTTAGAAGTCTTGAGTACACACAGTTCTTCTGCTCGTATGAGTGAAATACTTTAAGCCACAAGTTTCAGCTAAGAAAATGTTTGCATTGCTCAAAGCTTTTCTTCCTCTCTGCATTTGCCCACAATAATCAGAATACATTGCTATTCTCAGAAACCCTGGCAGTAATTTAACAAGGAAATTTACAGTAAAAGCCTTACAAAGTTTGGATTCTGTGACTTAGGACTTTGTAGCACAACCATCAGTAAAGAGCAGTCAAAGGTGTGTTTCAGTACTAATGACAACTGGGCTTAAAAACATAGTGAAATACCAAATAGAAGAACATGATACATTGAAAGTAAGTACAGGTGGGTAGACAAAAATCCGCCATGTAGTTTAAAGGTGCTGGCTTTGACGTATGAACCTCTCTGTATGTGAATATTTAACAATGCATCCAATTCTTTTCTCTCCTTTTTATACTCCCATTTGTTTTGGCAAAATCAAGATTTCATATTTCTTTTTCCAGTGCTAGGTGGTTGGAATGGAAATCTACTGATGTACAGCTCCTACATAGCACAAGATAAAGTGTAATGTCCTACTGGAATTGGAATATCACCCACACAGCCTTGAGCTGTATTAAGCAAAAATGTTTTCCAGTTGTAATGGTACTTTGTTGTAGCTGAGAAGGTGGAAGGACATATGCAGGACCAGGTTTGTAGGCAAAGGTAGCATCTTTTAGACGACCAGCTGGAAGAGTTGGAAAAATAAGACAAATTTTGTCCTTAGTGCACCACCATTAAAAGCAAATAGTAATTTAACCTCATTTTATTTTAAACTGATAAAGTTAAACTGAAATAGCTAAATGCATCTGCTACTAAGGGTAGAAATGACTTAGAGAGTAAAGGTCTCTGTTCAACTGTATGTAAACTGTGAAACCAATGGTTGCAATGTAAGTGTTGTCATGGTTAAACTATTTATGGACCTGATATAAGTAGGGACTGAGACCTCACGTTAAACAAAATTGCTGGTGTGGAGGTGTTAACTGATGTATTTATTTTGCAGGATTGTTTTGGGAAACTATAATTGGCAGTGTATTATCTTGAAGCTTTCCTTCTTGGTTTTGTATATATACTAAAAAAAATCAGAAACAGGTATTACACTAATATGATCACCTCCCATCTCCCCTCCCCCCAGTAATCTATCATTTGTAATTTAGTCATGACCATTCTCAAGTTTAAGGTCACTACAACAGAAAAAATAACATACATATCTTTGGTATGAACAACCGATATTTGGCCCACTCTTCATTTATTTTTAATGTATTATTAAATCTGGAAACAAATACTCCAGGTTTTGCATAATTTTACCAAATAAAATTGTTTGGAAATCTGGTGTATTTAGCAGAATTACATCCAATTAAACATACTAGTTAGTTAGTACATGAATTAGTACATGAATACATGGGTTAGTTAGTACATGAATTACTACAGGAGCTTGACCCCTACAAATCAATGGGCCCTGATGACATCCACCCAAGGGTGTTGAGAGAGCTGGCTGACATCATTGTGAGGCCACTCTGCATAACTGTCGAGAAGTCATGGAGGACAGGAGATGTCCCAGGGGACTGGAGAAAGGCAAATGTTACCCCTATCTACAAGAAGGGCTCAAGGGAGGATCCGGGTAACTATAGGCCCATCAGCCTTACTTCAATCCCTGGGAAAGTTATGGAACAAATCCTCCTGAGGGTCAAAGGAAGCACTTGATTGGGAAAAGCCAACATGGCTTCACTAAGGGCAGATTGTGTCTGACAAACCTGGTGGCCTTCTATGACAAAGTGACTTGCCTGGTTGACATGGGGCGGGCGGTGGATGTTGTTCACCTGGACTTCTCCAAGGCCTTTGATACGGTCCCCCACAGTCTCCTCCTGGAGAAATTAATGCGTTATGGCCTAGACAACTGGTCTGTGCAGTGGGTGGGGAACTGGCTGACAGGCTGCACCCAAAGGGTGGTGGCAAATAGCAACTTCTTGAAGTGGCAACCTGTCACAAATGGAGTCCTCCAGGGATCAATATTGGGCCCAATGTTATTCAACATCTGTATAAGTGATCTGGATACCGGCATCAAGTGTAGCCTGATGAAGTTTGCAGATGACACCAAACTGAGTGGGGAAGTAGACACTCCAGAAGGGAGAGCTGGTCTGCAGGGAGATCTGGATAGGCTGGAGGAGTGGGCTAACAAGAACCTTATGAAGTTCAGCAAAGACAAGTGTAAGGTCATGCACGTGGGAAAACATAATCCAGGAGTACAGCACAGGCTGGGACCCACCTGGCTGGAGAGCAGCTCTGTGGAAAGGGACCTGGGGGTCCTGGTGGACAGGAAGCTCAACATGAGCGAACAGTGTGCTGCTGCTGCTGCGGCCAGGAAGGCCAACAGGATGTTGGGTTGCATCAAAAAGGGCATCACCAGCAGAGAAAAGAAGTCATTACCCCACTCTACTCAGCACTTGCCAGGCCACACCTGGAGTCCTGTGTACAGTTCTGGTCCCTTCTATACAAAAAAGATGTGGACAGGCTGGAAGGGGTCCAGAGAAGGACCACCAAGATGATCAAAGGACTGGGAAGCTGCCATATGAGGATAGGCTGGGAGAACTGGGTTTGTTCAGCCTTGAGAAAAGGAGGCTCAGAGGGGATCTCATCACTTAAGGGGTAGCTACAAAGAAGATGGAGACTCCCTTTTTACAAGGAGTCCCATGGAGAGGACAAGGGGGAATGGGCACAAGTTGCTCTTGGGGAGATTCCAATTGGACAAGAGAAGAAAATTTTTCACAGTGAGGACAGTCAACCATTGGAATAATCTCCCCAGGGAAGTGGTTGACTCGGCCACATTGGACACTTTCAAGATTTGTCTGGACAGGGTGCTGGGCCATCTTGTTTAGCCTGTGCTCTTCCTAGAAAGGTTGGACTAGATGATCCCTGAGGTCCCTTCCAACCTGGGATTCTGTGATTCTGTGATATTGTTACTGACATAGACCTACTACACAATAAAGTAGTTCTTTAATCAATAAATCCTAGTTCATTTTAACTGAAAATAAACCTCTCTGAGGTGTAACTATGTTGCTGTTTTTCTCCTATCATACCTAATATGTTGCATACATAAAAGGCACTGCATTTGGTCAGCTTTCAGTGCAGACTGGGTAGAAATATTTTTAAAAACTGGTTATGACTGACATCACCCTGGCACCAGGGCATTACACATATATATGCATGCACGCAAAAAACATTCTAGCATTTGTTCATTAAGTTCTTTATATCATTAATGTCAAAAGCATTTATATATGCAAGGATTAGAATTTAAAATTTCCAACACCTCTAGGGTTTTGCAGAGAGCAGAAATCAATCAGTCTACCAAGTATCACCAAGTAATAGTTTTCTTATTGAACTTTCCATTCTTTTATTTATTATACAGCCAAAAGGTATTAAGGTGGCTTTGATAGCCATCTATTTGATTCTGAAGGGCCTAATGTACAAAAAAACTGGGAGAAAGTTCATGATAGTTAAAATTGCAATAAGCAATAAAATTAGCAAAGAAAACTATACATTTAAATGTTAAGAAAATGGTGTAACAGTTCAGCGTAGTGGACTGTGAAATATTCTCCTTGTGTTGTTGGAGTTATGGAGTTAATCTCATCTGCTTGAGTTATTTAAAATATGAGTGGACGAAACTCTGGAGAGGCTACAAAGAAAATGTTGTACAAGACAGACTGAACAAGCTAATTTAAACGGTCTTTCCTATCTTTCATTTACATTATTGCATTGAGTTAGAAACAGAAGAGGAAGATGCAAATGATGTGGATAAATTATAAACATCTGAATGCATTGAAGCTTTACCAGTCACCAAAATTAGTTTGATATTCCATTTCCAGTGATATGTGGAAAAGCATTTATAAATTAGCCCGCAATTAGAAATAAACACTTGTCATTTGTAAAATAGAGTTGAGTATATTGACAATATAATGTCACGTAGTCTTAATATATTATTATATTTACAAAATAAAGCATAACTTATAGATGTTAATAATATCCTCTACAGTATACAACAGAATAAGTATTGAATTTTTAGTTAACATAAATATTGCTTATACATAGAAAAGGTTCTTCTTTACAAGTGCATATCTATAAAAACTTCTTTTGCAAAAATTTGACAGTGACTTCATTTTTTTCCCCCTGAATTAGGGCAACAGAACTTGATTTTTCAGAGCAAATCTTGATGCCACACAAAAACGCCTGATAATTTTACCTACACGTTACTAACAGTATTTGTGTTTACCCCCTGCATCAATAAGGTTGATGGTTATCTGCCATGCAGTTTACATGAGGTCTTGCAATTTAGCTGATCTGTTATGTGGAGAGACAGAGCACATGCCTAATCCCATTCCCATGTGTCAAAAGATATTTTGTAAACATACTGTTTTATAACTACAGACAGTGGTGGAAGAAATCACTGCTTGAGTTCTCTGCTACTTTGCTCACCCAGCAGAGGAATCATAGCTCACAATTCCCACTGATTCTGCCTTAAATGAAAAACACTCGTATAAAACTCACCGCATGATACAATTTTATATACAATTCATCTACTCCTGTTTCAAATTTAGAAGGTTATTTTGATGATTAAATAAATGTTTGTTCATCATATACTGATATATATTATGCATCAAGCACTGTAGTTCATCTGCTATCAAATAAAGGCTACTTATGGGTGTATCATTCCAAAATTTCAGTTTGTGCTGGTTTCTCAGTCAAAAATCTAATTCTGCTCAGGCTTTTGCACATCCAGCTGACAGGCAGTATGACATGTATTTTTTTATTTTATAATCATGTCCTCACATAACAGGTACATTTCAGTGCCACCATGAAATAGCAAAGCAAGAGAGACAGAATTTGTACAAGAACTGGCTTTCTACCAGGGAACTCAGCCAATCCAATTTATAATCAAGCACTTAAATACATTCCTGGTTTTAAATGTATGAGCAGTTCCTTTGATATAAAAGTAAATACATAAATAGAGGCGGTAACCATGAACTTCACTGTTCTCATAATCAAATGTCAATCTTAATTCCCTAACTAGTTTGCCTTACAGTACATACATCCATGTAATAAGCAAATAGGGAGACAATTAAGTCCTTTTCCCCATGTTATGGCAGTGATGCGAAAGGGAGACTGCTGGTTTTTTTTTTTTTTAGTATTTTACACTAGTGGTGTTCTAATATCTATAGCAAGTGCTTACAGAACACAGTAATCAGAAGGGTATGTAAATAGCCAAAGACTTAAGCTTTTGTAGATCATAAAGAAGGTTACAAAAAAAGTTGTCCAACCTGAAAATTTTCCCAATGGAATGCTGTATCATCTCTCTGGATGGCAAACCTGCATTTTAACATACTTGGTGTATTTTGTTTTTTCTATTGTCTTCACCTGCCTCAGGCTGCTTGAGGTCTCCTGTGATAATTTGATTGTTATACCTTTGTGCATATGTGGCTATGGGCAACATTTCTTGAGAATGAAGTATGGGACTGCAATAAAATGCAGAAAGATATAGGGGCATGACCACACTGGGAAACCAATCTAATAAGATGCCTCAAGGAAATGAAAAGGAGACAGACTCTATCCCTTGAGCAAACCTGTTTTCTCCAAGAGTTTAGAAAATCTGGTTAAATCCCTTCTCGCTGGATGTATATTTTGACCTTTATTTGGAAGTACGGTGGCAAACCACTCAAGCATTGGTACTACCGTAATTTTGACTAAAAATGTGTTTGAAAGAGATAACACACACACTTTAAAACAATGTATTTCTGGTTTTCCTTCAGAAAATAAAATCTCATTATTTAAAGTACTGGTTACCTTAAGAAGCCTAAAGAAAAACCCTGGTGGCAAGAAAAGTCCCAAGGAACTGAAAAGCCCTAATGCCTGTGAGGGGAAAGAGGTCAGAGACTGCTTTTATGCAGGAAAAGTATTTTGTTTTATACTTTTTAATATGAAATATATTTAATACAGGTAATTTTTAGATTTTTTTTCTGCAAAAGACATAAAAGTAATTGGTATATAGTTACTCTGCTATGGTCTCGTTGTTGTATATGGTTTCCATTATGCTGGTACAGTATACACTGCTGTACTCAATGCCAACTTTATTAGCTGGCACATAGAAGAAGGGCAACTGCTAAATCAACTTTTATCCTACAGTTGAAACCCCTAGAAACACGGGGCAACTAGAGGGCTATGATTTCCCAAGTACAATTAATCTTAGTGCTTGCTTTACTTTTTTATGTTCCATATTTGGCCAGAATAAAATGATAAACAAAACAGTACATTTGTAGAAAGGTTATCAAAAAACCTACCTGTTGTCCTACAATGTAACCAAAACTCTGCCATAAACTAGAACTAAAATTGAAAAAGCAGAAAAGAGTGATCTTTCAAAATCATCTTTAACATGAAAGTGTTTAAAAGCTGTTTCCTCAGAAGTCCACCCTAAGAAAAAGTCTAATTTAGGGAAAAATCATACAAAATGGCTTGTTAGATTTTATACAGGACTCTGGACAAAAATTTCAACATTTACATCAATGATTAATGTTAAATACATCTGTTTGCTAACAAACTCTATCAGTACAGAAAAAAGGCTCCATGACATTTCAGCCATTTGAACAATATCTTTTACTCCATGCATACCAACAACAGAAAACGAATGAAAACAAAGAACCCCCCAAAATCTTCAATACAAGGATACAAAAAGATACTAGTACTGAAAACTGAAAGGCATCCAGCATATTTGATTCTGTCCTGACTGTAGACCACTCCTAAAAATATTTAAAAACACCCATTTTGGAGATGGATTGTGAAAGTGGTAGTAGCTGCTGTTTTTAACCCCATGGTCTTAAGACAGAATAGCTCCTGTAGACCAAGCTGCTAAAAACAGCTCTATTTTCATGTGCCTGAGGACACTAAAACGTAACTTATTTTCTTTGCATTATTTTGCATAGGAGTAATTTCCACCATTGCACAGACATAGTCTGATTGAAAATGGAAGACAGTAAGCCTGACTTCAATTCCCAAGAAAATCACGGAGCCAATTTTCCTGGAAGCCACTTATGAAGGACAAAAAGATGACTGAGAACAGCCAGCAGAGATCTATCATGTGCAAACCAAGCCTTGTCAACCTGATTGCCTTTCTGTGATGAGACAAAATCATAGAATCATTAAGGCTGGAAAAGACCTCTAGGATCATCAAGTCCACCTGTCAACCCAATACTAACATGCCTCCTAAACCATTCCCTGAAGTGCCATGTCTACATGTGTTTTGAACACCCCAGGGATGGTGACCCCACCACCTCTCCGGGCAGTCTGTGCCAGTGCCTGATCACTCTTTCGGTGAAGAAATTTCTCCTAATATCCAATCTAAACCTCCCATGATGCAACTTGAGGCCAGTTCCTCTCATCCTATCACTAGTAACTTGGGAGAAGAGACCAACACCCACCTCACTACAACCTCCTTTCAGGTAGTTGTAGAGAGCAACAAGGTCTCCCCTCAGCCTCCTCTTCTCCAGGCTAAACAACCCCAGCTCCCTCAGCCGCTACTCATAAGACCTGTTCTCCAGAACCTTCACCACCTTTGTTGTCCTTCTCTGGACACGCTACAGCAACTTGATCTCCTTGTTGTACTGAGGGGCCCAAAACTGAACACAATATTTGAGGTGTGGCCTCACCAGTGCCGAGTACAGGGGCAAAATCACTGCCCTGCTCCTGCTGGCCACACTATTCCTGATACAAGCCAGGAAGCTGTTGGCCTTCTTGGCCACCTGGGCACACTGCTGGCTCATGTTCAGCTGGCTGCCAACCAGCATTCCCAGGTCCTTCTCTGCTGGGCAGCTCTCCAGACGCTCTTCCCCAAGCCTATAGCATTGCATGGGGTTTTTGTGACCCAAGTGCAGGAGCCGGCACTCGGCCTTTTTACAATTCACCATTTAAAATTTACAAGCCTCTTACAACTGACTTTGGCCTATTGATCCAGCCTGTCCAGATCCCTCTGTAGGGCCTTCCTACCCTCGAGCAGATCAACACTCCCACCCAATTTGGTGTCATCTGCAATCTTACTGAGGGCACACTCAATCCCCTCGTCCATATCATTGATAAAGATAAACAAGACTGGCCCCAAAACCGAGCCCTGGGGAACACTGCTCGTGACCAGCCGCCAGCTGGATATAGCTTTGTTCACCACAACTCTCTGGGCACGGCCAGCCAGCAGATTTTTTATCCAGCAAAGAGTCAGATGACTGACTCTGTAGACAAGGGATATGTAGATATTTCTTTTTATTTGCATCAGGATGGTATTGAGAAGAAGTGCTATAGACTCCTAAAGATGAGTGCTTTTTTTTCCAGTCCAAAGATGGAAACATTTTTGTGTCAGGGTAACAAAGACACCAAAAATTACATGAACACCTTAAAACAGGAAGAAGAGATATACAAGGAAATTTAAATACAATATTTTCAAAACAGATAATGGGGTTTGAGCTTCTTTAAAACACATGTACCTAACCTATGAAAGCTGTTACTCCACGTTCCTATTGCATGCAGGAGCTTAGCAGCATTCAGAGATGACAGTCACTAGTGATGATAGTTAAAACCCACACCTAGACAGCATTAAAAATAAAGACTTCAACCCTGAATGTTGCATGTAAGGTACTTGCAATGCATTGAACTAGAGAGATAGGAAAGAAACAATCTTTTCTGAAATTTGGCATTGCTTGGAGAACTGGTATATGCACTGCTTATGAACGGCTGTGAATGTTTTGAAAGAGCTGGATCTTGGAGCACTTCAGGGGCCATAGAGGAAGTCACAGAATGCAGAGTATCACATGCAGACCAGATGTAAAGTTCACTTAATGCTTTGCTGGAACAGCTTGAGATGATAAAGTGCCAGAAGCTAAAAATCTCACTTTATATTACTTATTAAATATATATTTATTAATATAAATTTATAAGCTATTAGGTAATAATATGTATATAATTGTACCTATATTATTTGTGTATATATAACTAATAATATTACAAACACATATTAACCATCTCTCATTATTCCAAACTTCTGCTGAATAAATTGGGTTTGGCAAGTCCAAATTTCACAGAAGTAATAAAAATCAGGATTTTGAGATGCTGATTGTCACAAAAAGCAAAATTTTAGTTAGCTCATAGTCACATGGGATTGTAAGAGAAGTGGCAGAGACAGAATAAGATGTTTTCATAGCGAGGCAATTTAATTGTTTAGCCTGTTGACTTGTGGGATCAACCAAGATAAGAGAGCACCTCACTGGAGAATGACAGAAAGTAATCCCAAATGATGTGGGAACATACTCTTTTGCAAATTTAGCTTTGTCCTTCTCACCTAAGGTCTCTAGCTACTGTATTCCTCTGATTAATAATTACTGACTTTGAAAAGGCTGCTCAATGGTCTGCAGATACTTTCTGAGACAAAGCATGACATCTGTGACAGAGGTCTATACTCGTTCTGCCACAGAGAAAAAAACTGAAAGCAGAGGTCCTAAGCTGAAGACCAACGGTATTATGCATTTTGCCCTTGCAGAAAGGAGGACTCATAAATTTATCAATTTGAAAGACTACGCATCAAAAAGACTGAAAACTGGAGGAAGGAGAACATCTAATAAATGCATGACAATATGCTACTTCTGTCATGCACTACAAAATTTCACACTGTTTGATGGTGAGAAGAGAATGATGACTACTTAAACCATGACTCAGTATAACAAGCCTAAAGTTTCTATGAACTTAGCAGCAAATAGAATATAATAGATACGTTTTTAGTACATAAAATTGAATTGAATGGAGACAAAGGAATCAAATAAATACTTACTTGAAGATAAAAACTATTTACAAAAATAAAATTTTAGGTATATGATCTAAAAAGGGAAGAAAATGGCTACTGAAAGTTGGATTTCATTGAAAGCTCCTGATGCATAACTGCATTCAGCAAGAGGCTAGATATTTGACTGTTCACAAAAACACACAAAAATAGGCAATAAAAACAAACATACCATAGATCATGACCATTCATGATTTTCAACAAACATACATGGGCAGTACTTTTTAACTCCCAGAAACACACCCAATGCCTTTTTAAGATATTGATACAGTATTTACAGTTTTATACTTCACGAGTACACATTATATTTCAGGAAGAATTGCATATTTAATATTTTAACTCAGCTAGTTCATATTCACTCTCCTTAGTCTTCTTGCAAAATGGTAAGCAGAGACTGGAAAACTGAGATTTGTGCAATAGAGTTAGAATTGTTGCATAATCTCGTAAAGCTGTATGCCTGGGAACTCAGAATACAGGCTGGACAGAACAGCACTGAACAGAATGAAAAAATTTCTGTGGACTTCAAGACAGTATGGATTATGTCATAAAAAGGCAGCCAGCTGGGTGAAAGGGCTAGGCAGGACAGAAGGTGAGGGATCGTGTGAAGTATAAAACATTTTGAGAAAAGAGCATAAAAGAGAGTCAAAATACAATGGTGAAAAAAGAAAAAAATTCCTACATATATATATACATAGATATATCTGTATAGGCCATACAAATCCATGAATATATGATAACACAGAATGTTAACATCTTTGGTAAAACTCTTTACAGCCCTGCAATATCATTCTTTGATGCACTGTTTCCTGTGTAACTACTTTTGGGCTTTCCCTCCCCCCCCATTTTTTCCTTAAAAAAAAAAAAAGTTTGCATCAAACATTGTATTTTGCTCGCCCCATGCACATCTGTAATAATGTGGCTGTGCAGTGAGCTGCTAAAAATGTGAACAAATAAACCGCTTCAATGCCAAGCCTCAATATATCCCATAAACCATCACACATCCTGATTGTCACATTTGAATGCAAAAGGTCTGTGTGTTTAATAGTGGTCCGTCGGCTGCTTCCCACAGTCCTGAGGATGAGTTTGAAAGCCACTAATTCAAAAAGATGATATTCAAGAAGTCCATAAAGTCCATAAAGAGAAAGAAGAAATTATTCAGCTTCAGATGGTGGTAGAAAAGCCTAAATTAGTCTAGAATTAGTAGAATTAGTCTAAAATATATTGAAGAAATAAAGAAATGTTTTGGCTTATATTAGAAAAGCAATCTGAAAAATAGCATCAATAATAGACATCTAGTGATGTGACTGAGATATAATTATGACATTTCCACAGCATTAAAAAAAGAAGTCTGAAATACAGCATTCAGACAAAATAATTCATGCACACCATCATGTGCTATTATATTTAGAAGCTTTCTCTAAAGACCAGCAGGTGAAACCAGACTTCAAATACTGTGTTCAGCTTTGGGCCCCTCAGAACAAGGACATTGAGGTGCTGTAGTGTGTCCAGAGAAGGGCAATGAAGCTGGTGAAGGCTCTAGAGAGCAAGTCTTACAAGGAGAGGTTGAAGGAACTGGGGGTGTGTAGCCTGGAGAAGAGGAGGCTGCGGGGAGACCTCCTTGCTCTCTACAGCTGCCTGAAAGGAGGCTGCAGTCAGGTGGGTGTTGGTCTCTTCTCCCAAGAAGCAAGTGATGGGACAAGAGGAAACGGCCTCAAGTTGTGCCAGGGGAAGTTTAGATGGGGTATTAGGAAAATCTTCTTCACTGAAAGGGTTATTGAGCACTGGAAATGGCTGCCCAGGGAAGTGGCTGAGTCACCATCCCTAGAGGTATTTAAAAGACATTTTTATGTGGTGCCTGGGGACTTGGTGTAGTGGTGGACTGGGTAGTGCTAGGTTAACAGTTGGACTCAATGATCTTAAAGGTTTTTTCCAATCTAAATGATTCTATGATTCAAAAGCATTTAGACAGCTAGAGCTATGGGACAACACAGTTCTTTCCAAACTGAGTCTGACCACCAGCAACATTTTTTTGAAGCCAACGTGATTATAGAGGAGTAATACATATAGTGCAGGTGTAGTGGGAAAAATGTGTCTATTTCCTCTGCTGATGGGGGAAAACCAGGTAGGACAGGAGAGGCTATGAAGCTAGGATATGGCAGGATGATATGAATATTGCAGTGATAGTATCTATTTTACAACCCTAAGCTTGTGCAGACTTCTTATCTAATTATGCATGAGTACATTTGTACATGAGTGTTCAAGACAGCTCTGGGAATACCATTTGCTTTTAAAGGCTTTGCAGTGATCAGCAGAAGTACAAGCACTGCATTTTGTCAAAGAGAGCTAAGTCTTCACAAACAGAGTACACTGGACACCCATGGAAGAAGGTGCGAAGAGGGTTCATGCAACTAATTCAAGGTCCAGATTAACCTTCCAGATGTGCAGTAATACATAATAGAATCACATATGTATTTGCCAAAATAGATTTTAAGCTGTAGTCAAGATATAAGCCTATGTCATTTTTAAAATAAAAATAAGATTGAAGTACATACTTTTCTATATAATCTACATGTATTTATTTTACTTTGATGAACACTGGAATTGATGTAATACTTTTCTTGAAAGTCCTCAGTTAAAGTATATTACTGAAAGTATCTTTTAGATCTTTAAAGATATCCAAAAAGGACAACAAAATTTGATGCAGTGGCTGACAGACTGCTCTGACTGTTTCCTATTGTGCTGATTGTTGCTTAGGTCTCAAATCACAGCATGAAGTTACGTACTGCATGTGCTGCAACAAATCTATACAATCAGGGAAGGACAGACTGTCAGCCTCAATTTTGCATTTTTCTGTTTTTGTCAGCATGTATCTCTCCACAGCTCAACATAAATTAACTTTTACACAGGATGTTGTGTCTGTTAACATAACATTTAATGTGTTCCAATGCAGTTACATTGTTCTGCTTTGGAAAACACAGTCAGAGAAAAGTGATGTAACTTGCCATTAATTTCATTATGACTAATGAAACTGAAGTTGTTCATATAAATCAATACAACTGGATGCTGAGAGTGAGTACAACTGACAGGAAGAAATAAAGATAATTTAAAAAGTTCCATACTGTGAATCATCACATGCAAGCTTGAAAAATAATGAAGGAACTACTTTCAGGGAACTAATTTTGAAGATCCTCCCTGTTCAATATCTGAAATGTGTTGTGAATATTCTGGTATGACAGCTAGAGCCGAGTTTCCATGAAAAAAAAATAATTTATATGTAATTTCTTAAAAAATATTTCAGTGCAGTCATCAAACTGCCTTCAGATAATGACACCTACAGTACATCTGCAAGACATTTGTAGCTGAATGGTTACACAATCTCCCTTAGAAAAATAACATTTCCAGCATTAATTAGCTGTCCTGTATAATGAATAGAATAAAACTTCATAAAATTAGCTGAGTGTAATCACCTAAGGAAGTCTTTAAACAATAATTAGCATGATGAAATGCAAACAAAATATGTAAGTTCCTAAGGGCTTGAAAAATACTTGTTTTATGAAGTGTTTCTCCAGTGTACTTCACATTCAGATATCTAATCTATTCCCTTAACAATAAAGGAAAGCAGTTTAGCACAGTAGAACCTTTTTTCTCTGAAAAAATCTGGAATTTTTATCTAACTGGATCAGAAAATACAGAAGAGTTTATGTCAGTTAGATAATTTCTAATTATTAGTACTACACATTAATGAAATTCCAAATGTACAATATAAATATGGTTTCCACAAAATAAAAATGCACAGCCATGCTGGTTGCTAAAGTGACTGCTTATCTAAGTTGCTTAGTGGGCATTAATTTTCCTTTTGGCTGCTAATATAAACATGAAAGTTTTTCCCTTTTATGTTTTTATGTAAGAATGCAAGAATTTCCCTATTAGATTTATTCAGGAGACCTTGCTCAAAAGAAACTAAAAAGTGAAATAAAAATAAAGTTTTTTATTAAGTAAAAGGTGTTTTTTTTCTTTAAAACTGGCTAGACAAAGGATTTGCATGCATACAGAGGACACTAGTTTAGAAGATAAAAATTTCTCCAGTTTTTTATCAGGTACTAATTTTTCCAAAAAAGCAGAATACCTTAATACCAAAAAAGACACTCTTTGTTTGCAAATTGGGATGTAACCAGTGGCCCAAGTATAAGGTCAACCAAAGCTGTACACTGGGAGCTACATGGTTCAGTAAAAAAGTCTATTTGTGTGTCTGCTATTTCTTTTCTTTACAGTTTGTGCTGTGATGGCAATAACAATTTTTGATACATGAAGTATTACATTTTCTTTATGCAGGTCTGAAAATCATATTAAATACATGTTTGCCATAAATAATAGGCCATGTCTATGAGTATTATCTCTGATAAAACGTGGGAGGAAGAAAAAGGTCCTTGATAAATTGTGGGCATGACATTATTTAATAATGTTTGGAAGTTTTTAATGACACTGCATGTGTTCATTTATATACATATATACACTTGAATTAACAAACTACTGAATGCAAGCTTAAGTGAAAGTCGTCTTAGTGATAATGACAGTCACATAGAAAGAAATCACAAGTCAGACGACCACTGGAAGTTTCAGGTTCTGGTACCTTTACTCATTAATAAAGTTTCAACCTTGCAGTCTAAAAATGGTCCTATCAAAAATCTACTGGATCTACATTTAAGTCTTTTTGAAAACCCTTTGTTTCACTTTGTCACAGTAAAAGTCCTTCCCTTCAACAGTCGTATCATTCAGATAAGTGAGTCCAAAATCTTCCCTTGCCTTCTGTAAGAACAATTCTTCTGGGAATGTCAAAGCAATCTGTTCTATTATCAGGTAAAATTCCTAAAATTTAGGCAAATTTTAGCTCATGGGAAGGGTCCAAACATTGAAACATCTTCAAAACGAAGAGTGGTATACATGGAATCTTGTTAGAGAGTGGCAAGGATTTATTTGTAGCACATCTGCCGCATTTTTGAAGTCTTTTTTTGATGTGTAAGCAGTCACATAGGCTGAAGAAACACATTTGCTCCTTTCTGCCGGAAGAATAATTCCTTTCAGTATTATTTATACTTCTGAGCACAAATTTTAGAATTTTATGAGGAAGAATATGGTGAATCATTCGCTGTTTTGTAATCCAGAAGGGTAAGCAGTTGTAGTGTTAGCACAACACTGACCACGAAAATGAAAGCCAAACTGCTACTAACTGATATTTCCAGATACATGATCTCAGCAGCTAAATTCACTCTTACTTGGCTTGTTCTCTGACAGCTTTTACAGGGAATGTACAGCTTTTTGTTCCATTACAGACCACTTGGCGTGCAGGTGACAGGGCCCCAGTCCTCGCTAAACAATCTGGGTCAAGAAATTCCAAGTGTATGCATACCTAAAGGCAATTTTCTTGTCGGAGATATGTTGGTAAGTTATTTCCAAACTTATATCTAATTTGCATGCTACTGAAATTCCAAAACTATTACTATTTAGCTGAATTGTATGTTCACACAAACTACTGACCAGGCATGAAGGAGACAGAAAGAAAAGGCCAATATAATGACATTTAAACTCAAATCCATAGTTCCTTTTTTCTTCAACAGTAAGAGGAGAAAAAGCAAGACAAACTTTTGTCAAGGGGTTAAAGAAGTATTTTTTCCCTCTATCTCTACTAGCTGTAAGTTTCTGTGAACATTACTCAGAAGTATCAACAGTGTTGCTACAGGTAATTTTCAACATCAAACGTACCTTTGTGCATGTAGTGTAAAAAAATAATTTTGATCCTTGCAATAGATCAATATCTCTGTTTTTCTCAGCTGTGAGCACTGCTTTTTTTCTGGATGTCTTTTGTTCTACTATATTGCAGACAATACGTCCCCAAACCTGAAATGGACTTCTACCATATTTTGTTGTTATTGCTTTTTGCCTCACTGTCTGTCTTCAATCATATTGACAGTAATTGTTTCAAAAAAAACTTTAAACTTCTTTTCATCCAAAATAGTACTTGTGCCAGAACTCTGTGCTTACTGCTGTAAACCTCTATCCCTTGTACTTGAACTTTTTGGTTGTTCAAAAAAATACGATGCTACATAGAACCTACCTTGTAAAATCCATTATTAGCTAGGACATCAGTCAGGACACTGCTAGAAAACCATCTTCTGATAAGTCTACATGTGATAGCTCTTCCAGCCTTCTGAATGCAGCCATTTCAAATATTTTCTGTAAATTCTGTCTCTTGCTTTGCTTTTTCTTTCAGCTCTTTTGTTGCTCAGAGTCGTACTCAAGAACATCATAGCTCCTACTGTGTTAAGTAATTATGAAAACTATGTCCTTCATCTGAAAACTGAACAGTACAATCCAACGTGGAATCAAACCCAGAAGAATACCAAAACCCAAAAGAACAATGAGCATATACTGTTAACTATCAATTTATTTCCAATGCAAGTGACACTAAAATGAGGATAATTAGAAATTATCCATACACCTACTTTTTAATTTACTTTGGCAAACAGTGAGCAATATGTCATTGAGAGGCTAGCACCATACATGTTTCAGAGGTGTATGGAGCACTTGTCTTGTAAGAATGTCATAATACTCTTTCACTGCATTCCACAACACAGGCACATTAAAAATTCAGGAAAATGAAGTTGCTTCACTAAAGCAAGCCTCATCTTGGAGAGAAAAAAAAAAATTTATTCACATACAGAGAAAGTTTCATACATGTACGGCAGCTATAACTTTCACTAGCGGTGGGAGACACAAACTCCATTATGGCTGATGATCTTCATTTAGCCACTAATCTTTTTTGTCACTGAACTGCTTGTAAGCAGAAGAAATCTGTGGACTTTTTTCTCCCTTGTTATTGGCCTATTACTCTTCAAAGGATGGCAGATTCATGACAAAGAAGAAAAGAAAAGAAGATAAGCATAAAGCTAGCTGGAGGTTTGGAGGTGTTGAAGTTTCTCTACTCTTCTATTTTCCAGATTCCACACACTTTATGCCAAAGTCACTCCCAAAGCCTCTCAGACTGAAAATTCCAACAAATAAAATCCCCAAACCACAGGACTTCTTCAGTCTAAACTTTAGTGCAAGTGATAAAGACACTTAACTTTCATGTAACAGTTTCAGTGAAAAGCCCCAGCTCACCCATCTTCTCTTTTTCTTCGAAACAGAGTGCGTTTCTGACTGATTATATTGGAGAATGGCACTATCACATACCATTAATATAACTTACATTCCTTTACTGAAAACCTTTCATTAAGATGACAAGTTAGGAATTTAGTCTTAAATTTTAATTACAGGTACATCATTAAGTCATGGTCCCTTTCTGTCTAAGGACTGATTTAGTTTTCCATGGAAATCTGATTGTTTTAAATAAATATTCCCTTTCTGGGATGTCTATGTAAACAGAAAGTAACCTTTCCTCCTATTCCCACTTCAAAAACTAAACAAACCAAAATAGATTCTGTTTTCTTGCTAAAAATTATAATGAAAGTTATTAAGAATGGTAGATGAATTAACAGGAGTCAAGTCATAACTATGTCATAAACAGATGGCCCCTGCAAGGGTTGATAAATAGTACGGTAAGGAACAGACTGTTGTTTGATTAATCCAGTCATGTTCAAGTATATCTTGTTGCATATCAAGTTATATCTTGGTTGTAATTTTAAACTCAGTAATGGAGAAGCAGTCTGAATTATGCCAGGTACAAATTCCTGTTATCTTTCTAATAGCCAGAGGTAACAGCATAACACAAATAGAACAGTACAGCCAAGATGATTATGAGTTTTAATAGAATTACACTGTAAATCTGTCACACACACAAAAATAATTTTGCTTATAATGCAAAGTTTTCTTCATTTTTTTTCAAATGCAACAATGAACTAATCCATATTTCTATACTACTACTCAATTTATGACTGCATGATTTGGTTAAGAGAGAATTAACATAGATTAGCTTTTTGGTGGTATAATGCAGTGGCTTTCGAACAGTGTTCTGTGGACTGTAGGAATCTGCAGTACTTCTGAAGGCTTCACAGAAGACTCAAATATGACATACAGTCATCTATACATATTTCTAGAACATCCATATTTCGATTAAAAAATTTTTAAGAGATCCACAAATTAAAGAAGGCTGAACACCACCAGTATAAATCAATAGGTACACTGATGTAGGTATATTTAAAAGAAAAGTGCATTTATATTTTGTATAAATGTATTAGAAGAATTTGTTGACAATTTCATTGTCACATTTAAAGCAGCAAATACACCATATTATACATATAAGAGATGTTTAATTTTAAACAAAAGCATGTATTTATTAAATGCAAAACCATATAAATGCAGTAATCAAATCTGCATGGTCATCTTAAAAAGATTATCAATGCACCCAAAGAATCAATTGCTTCATCACTTGGCTCAAAATTTCTAAAAATTTAAAAGAAACACTCCCTGCCCCCCCGCTCCTTCTTTAAAAAGACTCAATAGAAAGATAAAAATGTGAACATGACACTTACAAAGACAGACACTCTATGGTTCATTGGGAGATTAAAGTCCAGGATCCTGAGACATTGAATGAAATCATCAGTCTTTTACAATGAGATACTATAATATCTTCGTCTATTCTAGTTGTTGGTAGTTAGCTGTTGAACTAAATTTAACTTATAGGCCAGAACATGTCTAGAGAAATTATCTGGAACAAAATAATACAGGATTTTACAGTAGAATAGACATCTTGAATGCATCTAAAAAATGCCTAAAGACTAGAGCACGCTCTGGAGTATATATTGAAAAGTTCTGCAGAGAATCCAATGAAGCAGCAGGCGGCAATATTCTGTTCTAGCCAGAATTTTACAAAAGGTTTCAGACATAGCTTCAAGAAGAGCACACTGCCTTGATATGCTCTCAAGTCAATAGATGAAGACAAGAGTTAATGGAGTGGAGAACACAGCCAGGAAAAAAAAAATTTGAAGCCTCCTTGCTTGTTTACTTCTATTTAATCATTTCAAGGCAGAGAACAACTGAAAAATTTTCATATACAGAAGGCTTTACCAGCAAATATAAGCATCATCTGCTATAAAATCAAGTGTCTGGGTGCTTCTTCTGAACTAACTGCTTTTGCTGAAAATTATCACTTTTATATAGTATCACTTGATAGCTATGTAGGCAGCCCTCTTCCATATCTCTGTCCTTATTATACACCTGCATTAGAAAGAAATTTATTATTTGAAATGAAAAATGCAGATTTCTTCTTTCTCAATAAAAAATGCAAACTTGATTTCAGTTGTTCGGATTCCATTACAAATCAAAACATAAAAACTTTCCCCACTGACTAAAGGAAAACACTAAAAGACCTTAAAGAAGGCAGTGCATTAACTATAGAAGACGACTTACTTTATTATGTTAACCAATCCTTTGACATAAGTGGAAAAAACACCTAGATTTAGGTCTGTAACCTGTTATTTATTCTAATACCTCAAAGATATCGAACACTTCTGGGACTAAAAAACACCAGCTATTTAAACCTTATGTTAATGGGTTTGTTGCTTAATTTTAGAAAATACAGTCAAGTAGCCAAAATGTTTTTAATGAGTACTGTTAAAAGAAACAATTTCTTAAAAGAATAGGTATTCCACATTGCAAGACTTCAGAGACAATTTTCAGAAATTAAATGCACATAATAACCTGTTCTAAATCAACTGAACTGAGATCAATACTACATATACAACCTAGTCATCTGAAACAAGTACCTCATACAGCAATAAACCTGTTGCTGAGGCATATTTAGTGTTCACCATGGCTAAACATTTAACAGGACTCCAAAGCATAATCTGTCAGTGCTAGAAGATTTTGCTGCAACTTTAAAGCCATGGAAATAGCTGTGTAGCTCCACTAGGAACTGTACAAGTTCCTTGTGTCAGAACAACTAGAAGAGATGCCTGCCAGTTTCACCAGGCCTGAGCACAGGTTTCACATTATTTCCCACTTGTCTGCATTTTTAGTAAGCAGTTAGATGATGCTCATCTCCCTAGAATATATATTCACTGCCAATAGATTTAGAAAGTTCAGATACAAGGCCAATTTCATCTCTGCCTCTGTTTGCAAACTCTATTTCTACAGGGACTGTAAACTATATAGACTAATGAGTCCATTTGACACAATTCTATTTAACCTCCAAAATCTTTTAGCTAGTGAGACTACACTCAGATGAACTTCACATGTAATCTTAGCAACAGTGGGTTAAGCACAATGTTAGGACACCAAAACATACTGGTGAGCATAGATAACCACATTTGCCTTAGTCATCTGTTTTTTTAATATATTTGTCCCCGAACTAGATAGACCAAATTCTAGGGGAAAAAAAAAGGCACTGTAAAAATAATTTAATGTGATTTTATGGCCTTTCACCTCAGTGAGATGATGTTTCCTAATGCAAAGCAATAGCAAGATTTGCCTCCTTTTTTTTTGATTTAGTAAATGTAAAATACACTTTTTTGAAATGACAGAGAATTTTTCTGCCATGTGGGAAATACTTTAAGTCTGAAGTAAATTAACAGCTCAGATTGAACTATGACAGACCAGACATGATACAGAAGTGAGATGCTAGTCACTGCAGTGATGCTGCCAGTTGTACAACTCCCACTGCAGCAACTTGTCAGCTAACACATATGCAGCCACCCTCAGTTTGTGTAATACATTATCAAGAAATCAATGCCTAGTAGTGTTCAATAAGCATCATAAGGACCCTTTCAATTAAGGTATTTTCACAGAACGTTGGTCTCTTCGAGCAACTTTACAGAGATAATAGTGGCCATTCCTGTTTGGTTGAAGGCCTACAGTAGCAAAGAGCAGTTATGCGGCCAAGCGGGCAGTAGAACTGACGTAGCTTAGTATTAATGTTCCCCCAAGATTAAAGAACTCATAACAAAATCCTAGTGTGCAATATTTGGTATTTGTGTACAGCAGTTCTGTTCTACATGTTATCTTTGTAAGACAAAAATGACAATTCTCCTGGTATTGATATTTTATACGAAAACTTCCAAAAGAAAATATATGGATGTAGTTAATGGCTTCAGCTGTTTTCTTCAGCAACAAATGAAGGTTATTCTCAAAGAAAAAGAAGTCGTTCCCTAAGAAGTACTCTACAAAATAGTCTCTAAGAATTGTTACTTTCAGCATTACAGGCTGGCAGGAGCGCTTTGAATCACAGAGAAGCTTGCTTTAAGTAAAACATGAGAAATTTTTCACGTCTGTTAAACATTTTCACTCTCAGTCACACCTATAGTCCATTTTCCAGATGCACGGAAAAAAGTATCTTAGTATGGCAGTACAAGTACATTATAATAGGCACTATCAGTCATTCAGATAGACCTAACCTGTCATAATGTGAAGTTTCATTCACTACAGTGGTGCAATCTTGGTTTTCATGACCATGGATCTGGACCATTTTGTGGTTGCATTAAATTACATTAAATATTATATTTCTCTAAACCACTATCTCAGCAGGGTGGTTTACCCATGCCCATGACAGATTGTAGAATATTGCTCATTACTGACAAATGGAATATATATAAACCAACATTTCTTTCCCAAGCAACCACTGTCATTAAAAGACTCCTCACCCTGCTTAGGTGTATCATATCAGCACAGAATCCTAAAACAGTGAAATTTGAAGGCCTGGGTAAACAATTGTCAGGGGACTGTAACAAACAATGAAACTGAAAAAAAATGTTACAGAAATAAAATTTGAGATTACTTTTTAGGTTTCTTGAAAAGGGTGATCCAGCTTTCAGGGTAGTGCAAACAATCAGACATCAGAACTTGGAAGAAGTATTTTAATGCTTGGTCAGGTGTACCAATGTAACAGGTATGTAGGTACCACTCAATTTCCTTGAAACAATTTACAAAAGGGCAGTGGAAATAAAGGCAAAAAAGTTCTCAGGCAATAAAGAGTTCACCCTTACCCTTTGCATTAGAACAGATTACATATTGACTAGACCACTCCTGCTTTATCAAGAGAATCAAGAACAGGAACCTCGCCAAAAGAGAAGCTAATGGAGAATGTTTATGAAAAATACTAGCTCATTTAAAACCAATTTGTGATGTGGACTATTACAAAGGCAGTTCTCTTTAAGCACAATTTGCTGATTTCTTCCTGAAACCCACTGCTTTTCATCAAGATCCTGATTTTTCAAGACCTTCCAATATAGAAAACAAAAATCTTAGATTTTAAAATTAAAAAGCTTTAGTATCTCCATTACTGAGAAATAAAAAGGTAGCCCATAGAATTTTTTCAAAACATACTAAAAATATGTTATCTTGATTTTTTCCTGAGCATTAGTATTTCTCTAACTATAAATAAGACACTTGCATATGCAGTTCTTTCAAATATAATCTCCTATATCGTTCAGCAAAATGCTGAAATAAAAATTCTCCATGTTGGAGAATTAAAATCTAAATGTAAAATACGTGTAGATTAAATCAAAGTAAACTATTTAAACAAGATTTTGGAGGACTAGATATATTCTTTATAAAATAGCTTTCACAGATTAGAAAAATCATGATCTAATTAAATAATACCTTCTTTTATCCTTTTTGATCTGACTGCTTTAGTTGCAAACTTGAGGATTACTGTCAAATAGTTGCATTAGCAATAGATAAAGTATGATAATTTACAATGAATTTCAACAAGTTCTTTTGTTAACGCATCTTTTTTTTTTAATTACGTTTTTGCTCTTTTATCCTTCATATTTTATGAATATATGTATACAGAAACAAAAACAGAGGGGAAGAAAAAGACCAAATGTAATGTTCAATGAAAAAATGATGAAAAATGTAACTTGTGAAATGTCTCTTTAGGCCAGCTGATTGCAGGGTAACTACTGAAAAGCTGATACACACACTTCTATTTATATCTACTCAAAAGCAAAAAAATGTCAAAGAATCAGGATGAAGCTGATTTCCCTCTTGTGTATGTGCATAGGTTTTGATTATAGGCTTTTTCCTCAATTGATGAACTATTGCGTGAAGTTCTGAAAATCACTTCACAAAAATAGTGCTGCGTTCAGGGTCAATACCTCTCCAGCAGTCAGCTATAAAGTTGCCACTTTTTTTTTTTAAAAGAATGGGATCAGGTCCTCTTTATTTTGACCAGAGAGATTTTGGAAGTCTGCTTCCAGGAAGAATAAGAACCCCACATCTGATTAATTTGTAGTATTCATTCTTTTTTTTTTTTTCTGCTGAGAGGACAAACTGAATGTTCTTTTACACAATTTAAAATCTTTCAACTTGGGAAAGAATACCAACTCACCTGAATGCTTTGCTATACCAGTAAATACTAGCTATGCTATACTAGTAAATAAAGTAATTATCAGAAAAGATTAAAAAAAAGAGAAATCACAAATACAGTTTTGAAGTTAATTTTCCCCATTAGCAAAGGACCACCTTCCTCAAAATTTTGCATAGTGCATTTGTTTTGACACTTCTTCAAACATTTCATTGCTTTTCAAGGCTAACTAATGAGTTTACTCAAGTGTCTTCCTAAAACATATGCAGTGCATCTAATATCACATATCATCCATATAACTGGGAATCATGGGTGATACTCTTTATATGGAAAAACTTGGTCCTTATTTTTCACTTTTAATGATATAATGTAAAAAGTCTGAGTACTTAGAAGACTTGAAAGGCTTCATCACATAGTTAATCCCATAGCAAATTTCCACTATTTTGTCTGCTCTCCTGTTGCTAGCATTTTCTTCACTGTATCAATTTCCTCACAGAAAAATAGGAATGAGTGTAACAACAAAGCCATATCTAAATTCAATGTTTACACTATGGTAACTGATAGGAGTCTGCAGTTCATGTGCTGTGCTGCACTGCCAAAGCATTTGTCTACATCTGTACTAGGAACACTTACTGATGATGCACCAAAATGAGATTTCAGTCTCCAAAACGGTCTTGACGCACTATTCCAATGTAAACATGTAATTAGAATAAAATGTGCTTGAATAAAGGCTTGCCTGTATCATTAGTGTCATAGGTAGAACATGCCATCTTAAGCCCTTTCAGAAATGGTATTTTTATGAGATAGGAAAACAAAACAAGGCAGATTAAGTGTAATTCCTAAGACATAAAGAAATCTGTGACAGGGACAGGAAAAAAGCATGGATCTCCTCTGGATGCTTTCCCCCAGTTTATTTAGTCTTTTGACATGCTTCCTTCTCCATATGCAGTACAAATTAATTGACATTAATTATAGGGCATTATTATACACTGTTCATTGCTTGTAGTGTTTTCCTTTAATAATTTCTGCATCTTCAGAACCAATATATAGCCGCTCCAAGTTTTGCTTGCTGCAGAATGCCAGAAAGGGAAGAGAGGAATAATAAAGCACTGTTTTTTAATTCAAAGCTGATCATTTGTTCTGCAAGCACTACCACTCTTCCCATGCAATGGTGTGAATTACGTTTTTTCCACTTAGACTGGTTTTTTCCTGACCTTCTTTGGCATTTAAGTGCAGAAAAGAAAGTATTTCAGGGCTGCATGTGTCACTCTCAGAGATCTGAAGTTCCGGTTGCCTGCAGAGGCCATTTGAAAACATTAGCGTTGTCCTGGGAAAAGCAGCCTTTGGACATACTCTCATCCATAACAAAAGAGATTCTAAACAATAGTAAGTGTGAGAATATATTGTTTCTCTTTGACCACCGGTGTAGGAAACCTGGTTGTATAATAAAGTCTTGTGAAGAGAAAAAGCATGTAGAGGCAAATAATAGGAAAATAGGATGCCTATGGTGCATGTTCAAACTCTGATGACTAGCTTTTACCAAGATTAAAAAGGGAAATGAAACTGGATCCTTTGACTAGCTTTGCAGTGATTCTTTGACTAGCTTTGCAGTGAAGTGAGTATACAGTAGCGGTCCATTCCACTCAGGGCTCTAGAACTTTTTTTTATGCTGTATTTATGTAAGATAGGTTTGTTTTATGATTTGATTTGGCAAGCCGGAAGTTGATTTCATTTTCAGTAGAGATTTCTTTTCTAAACACTAACAATAAAATTGCATTTTACCTGTAGACACAGGCACTTAAAACACAGAGCAATTTTATTTCTTCAGTAAATGTTAATGTTTAAAAATGAAGTTAGGTCAAAACCCTTTAAAAATGATTGCAGCTTTTTTGATCAGTGGCATTAAAACAAGTTGACAGCAGCTGGACGGACAGTCCATGCTTTCAGAAAAGGGATCTCTTTTCATTAACAGGCTTATTGTTGATCTAGAATTACTTCTTACAAAGACAATAGAAATCAATCTTTTCCAAGATAAGTGCTTTCACGTTTCAGTTAGTTGCATACCTACTTAAAATTACATCAATTATTCAAATGACATACAGATGCTTATTTAAAGCATCACATTTTAAAATATTATCCATTTAAAACTGATTTCTTCAAAGAGAGTTTATTTGGCAGCTGTCTACACCTACATACTAGAAGTATAGAGTATCTTCAGATATAAAGGACCAAATAATTCAAACCTTGCTTTGTCAAACTCTTTTATGGTTTATGTATCCACAGGTCATTTAATGGAGGGCAAAAAATACTGTCAATGAAAGGTAAAATGTTTCTCCCTCTCTCTCTCTGTATATGGTCCCTCAAAGCATCTTGCCGTAACAACAGTAAAAAGGAACCTGACTGCCAATACTGAGCACTCTCACGACTGAAAAGACACAATAACCAGTTTTGGTACTTTGTAACCAAGCAAGTGATCTTTCTATTTCATTTTTTTGGTCAGAAAAGGATTCCGAGATTGTATGTCAAAACATTTTATCACTCCTAACTCTTATATGCATTGATTTTTTGTATCTAAAATACTTTATGCCCTGGGAGTTCTTCCCAAAACAATACATGAATTACTAACAGCTTTACCAGTTTCAAGCAAACGTGTAGCTAAATGGTGTGACTTCAAATTCCCTGTAAGACTACGTAGTAAACAAAAACAAAATATTGAGACTACTGTTTAGTGTAATTAGACATAATTAGACAGGCATATAGTGAGAGCACTCCCTGAGCTATATGAAAACATTCATACATATACAATGAGTATTTGGTAGAGGCTGATTTAAACAGCTGGCAAGTAGCTGTGACAAACACACCAAAGTGTGCCATAATCTCCAATTCTTTGCTACACCTTCACAACAAACTGCATAGATCTACATTAAAGATTGAGAATCAGATGACAACCACATGTCTGGGATCAAACTGGATGAATCCAGGGTCTTTTTTTTTTTTTTTTTTTTTGTCATGCTATGAATGCATGTGCAGCTGCAAATATCACTGAACATTTTCAAGGCTATTTCAGCATGGTAGTACCAAAAGAACCCAGAGTACAGAAATCAGCACAAACGCATTACAGGTACTGCAGACTCCTTACCATGAACTTTGATATGAAAACAGAAATCCTGAAAAGTACGTCTGCTGAAAATAAAAAGAGACTGATCACTCATGTAATAGCTCAGATTTCAAGCATTACTGGGCAAAAGCCCAGTAACCAGCATGTACCACAGAGTATCCAGAGCCCATTAAGAAGTGTTATAGAATAGAAACTTAATTACACTAATAGTTTGGAGAAGAAAATAATTTGGCTTAAGAAAATATGATAGTATTACAGATCTATCTTGAAATCTACAAAAATAAAGATAAAACTTTTCTCTTAGGAAAATAATATACTTTTTCTAAAGTGAAAAAGAAATTTGAGTTTATGCTGATAAAAGAAGATTTTAAGTCTATTTGATTTTTCACTTCTTCAGATGAGATAACAAAATACAAAACATTATCACCTTGCATGGTGTCCCCAGTGTCTTTCAGAGGGCTCTAGCATTTTACCTGATGTGAATTAACTGTGGGGGTTATCCATAAAAACAGAGAAATCCTCGGGGTATTGTGAGAGATCAGACCTATTTGCATGGACTAACCAACGGCCTCTATTCTCCTGGAAATGCTGTTTCCAAAGAGCTGCACTGCTCCATAATTACTATTAGTCTCCCCTGGGAACCTTTGTCTAAGAAAGAATCACTGCCTATCTGGTTTGTTTTTTTTTTGTGGAACAAAAGATGACAAATTTGAAGTTTTATTATGCAGTCTTTGACAATTTCAGTGAGATAAACAATTTTTAAGTAACACAGCAGGTATCTTCAAACATATTCTAAAAGCTGACACGAAGTACCTGTTTCCTTTTTACCTAGGAAGTCACAAATACCTAAGAACAGCTTTGTTCAGGAATACTGATGTGTACTATAGGTGGATCATGAGCAACATATGTAATCATATTATGCAAAATACATCTATAAAAAATGTTGTTAAAATCACAATTTAAATTTAATTTTCTGGCATGTAAAATAAAAGCAGTCTGTTAAGTCTCTGACTTGAAAGATCAAAATTACTTCATTTTCCTGAAAAAAATACAGCTAGCTAGCTGTTAATTGAATCTTAGGGGACAGAAGATAAAAAAAACCCTAAAAATTAATTTCCCTGTTTACTATTATATATACTGTTCTACTTTTGGATTACAAAGTAAAGCTGAATACAGTTTCCCAAACTATTACCCGACATACTTGACATAAAACAAAATACATTTGTATTCCATGTTTTTCTGTCTAAAGAGTGTGACTTTAAACCAAGCAGACTAAAAAAATTGAAAAATTCTAACTGTTGACAAGACGTACAGCAACATTTAAGTAACTCATCTCATGAAGGAACAATATCTACATAAGCCAACAGCTTTTTCTCCTGAGATATTTGATATTTATTTTTGGACGTGGAAGGACATTAGGGGATTGGACTCAAGTTCCCAAGATCATTCTATAAGAATTCATATGGGAGCAGAAAGCAGAAACATTGAAAAATTTTCAACATGAATCCCAACAATCAGTTCTTTGGATGAATTTTTCAGATTTTTTATTTGAAAATATCAATGATATGCCCGCATTATGTTACTGCTATATCTTAAATCCACAACAACAGAAAATAAAGAACAGTGAGGTTCATTTTCTTTAATAACTTAAACAGCTTCTTTTTGTTAAATCATTCTAGAAGTAGATTTTTGCTTCTGGACAAATTAGCGAAGCGAGAAATTGTTATTTTGTACACATCGTCATGATTGAAACACTGAGAAAAGTTACAAGGTCAGCTGGCAGAGATTCTATACCTCTCAGTTCCAAAAAGGTGAATAGTTTTCTCCCTCTAAAGTAAAACCACCCTGAGTAGAACTGCTAAGGAACCTTAAACATGATTTACA
Source organism: Phalacrocorax aristotelis (assembly GCF_949628215.1). NCBI lineage: Eukaryota > Metazoa > Chordata > Aves > Suliformes > Phalacrocoracidae > Phalacrocorax > Phalacrocorax aristotelis. Next base: position 22,025,190 of record NC_134311.1, on the reverse strand, counting down.
GATACTGCAAACCTGTCCTAAGCTCAACTATATATCCAAACGTTCAGCCAATTTACTTAGAAACAAAAATAAGTATTTCAGAAAGGTGGGGTTTTTTTGCTAGACCCATGCTTCACACAACAACAAAATTATTTAACTAAGGCCATGCCTATACAAGGAAAAATGCATCAATTTAACTAACCTGATTGATTTTAAATCCAGTTAAACTGGTGCAAACATCTAATGTAAATGCACTTACCCCAGCTAAGACCTCACTTAAATTGATTTAGCTTACTTCAGCAATTTATCAATGTTAGCTAAACCAATTCTAGCAAAGGTTAAGCAGGTTTAAGTGCTTCTGTATAAGGAGTTTGAACAGATTTAACTATATTGACTTAAAAAGATTTTAATTAAAACAGTGAAATATCTCATATGGGCAAGATTTAAATCCCCAAGGCAGAGAAGCAAAGCAGCATATGCAGTTGTATTGCATGCAAACTGAAATCAGTCCTGGCTTCCACTTAGGTATCCCTCTGCTGATAAAGCATACATATACTGTGTAACCAGCATTTGGGAAGAGGCACAATAGAACCAAGATTAATGTTCAGATGCCAAAGGATTTTGCAGGACCAGCAGAAAAAGGAGAAAGGAAAAACAAAAATCAAAATCCCAAACACATATTTATGAATTGAGGAAACCTGGTCTGGGTATAAATGAAATACAATACAAGTAGAATTCTAGCATGGTATTTTAAGAAGTCACTTCTCAGAATGGAAACTTGTACATCTGTTTCAGACATTTTTAAAAAAAACTAGTGCAGTATTCAAAAAGGGTTTCTCTTTTATGTATCAATTTAGTTAGTCTGGGAATTTATTGGTGTGGATGTGTGGTAGTCTCCATCACAGATATTCTAAAGTGACCCTCACAAGAGGGATGACCAGTGGCAAAAGGCATCAAGATTAATTTTCTTCTTCCCATGAAAACAGTAGCCACTGCACGCTTTTAAGCAAACTTTCATACCAGCTCGTCCTTAGTAGTTTTGAGAGTCATGAATCTACAGACAGGTGCAGGGCAAGTCCTCCACACCTTGTGGCTGGGGAGCAAGCCTGTGCAGCCCAGAGGTGACACCATGTCTTACTCTGGCTGCGATAACATAGCTGTACGCCCATGTCTCATAAACACATCTATTCCACCTGCTTGGTACGTGAGCAGAATCAGTGCAGCTATAGGCACTGAAGGTATCTGCATAAATCCACATTAACTTTATGACCCTTAACTTTGTTAGCTCTAGATTTTAAAAGAATATACAATTACTAAAATACAGAAGGCAGCTACAGTAGGTAGGCTTTCATTCCCATTAGTCAGCGGAGCAAGAATCCCAAAGTAGGCACTAGCCTAAACTCACCGCAGCTGGCACAGTTGTACGTGACACTTCTGCTCCTTATGTTCTCTTTCCACCCGAATACTTTCTGCCTTTTTGTTTTGTTTTTGCAGCTAGCCTTCTCTTCTTCCTGAAGTTTACTGGCACTCTGAGTGCAATTCCCTGATTCTAGCTAAAAAGCTGTTTAAACATCTTTTTGCCTTTCTGACCCCAATCCTACTAGATGAATCAGCTAAGATGTTATGGGTGGGACATATGTCTGAATTGCTCCCTCAACACCTGAGATCATCACCATTACAATTTGCTTAATCTCTGCTGGTTTAATTTTTAGCATGCAGACTTAACTGTTCTCACAAAGACATATCTCATAGCAAATGCGCAACTAAGTTAGTGTTGCATAAACTTACAACTGGAGCATTTAGCAAAATTTAATAATGTGTTTCCAACTGAACTAGATATTGTATTGCATCTCAGTTGTTAGGAGGATGAAAGAAACAATTGTAGTTAAAATTTCTGGAAGAAAATTCTGAATTGCTGAATTTTAGTATTTTAAAAAGAGGTCTGTAAAAATGCTACAGTACGTGTCAATCTGATAATTTACTAGGATAGAGAAAAATAAATCTGCAATTTTAAAACGTGATTTAAAAAAGGGGTTGGGTGTTTTAGGTACTTTTTCATCAAACAACTTTGTCTTTACCTAATTGTCCTCGTATTCTTTACTAATTCTGGTAGTCTTTGGTAAGATGTTTTTAAATTATCAGGCAAATAACTGCATTAAGTTAAGGTTAAAGTTAATGTTAAATGCTAATGATATTACCAAGTATGAAAGACAGGACTATATTTGCTTATATCACCAGGTGTTTTTCACACTTAAACATTTTATGAACAATTTGCCAGCATAAAGGTGTATTCTCTCTTTAAATGTAAAGCAATAAAATTTAAAATTATAGTTAAGGACAGATGAACCTCATCTTATTTTAGCCATGGAAAGTTAGAAGCCTCATCTTTGCTGTTCATCTAACTAAGCTCTATACTCAACTCAGTGGAGGGGTGATTTTGGAGATGCCTGAAACAGATGAATCATCCTGGGGACACAGGTCTCACTCCTTGCCAGGTACAGATGGCTTAGACTCATGGCTAACACAAGGTAAGATGAATCCCATGCTATCTCACTAAAATGGAAGGCAAACATTAGCAACTTGAACAATTATTTACATATTTTCTATGAAAATTGCTGTTATTTGTATATAGTCATAACAAAGGGAATGGTCATACCATAGTCACACCATACTTTTAAAGTACCATTTTTATAAGTAAAATTTATTTTGTTTCGCTTTAACAAAATCCATATTAAAATACGATACATGCTAGTGATGAATATGAACCCATGTGTAATAAAAGTTTGCCAGCTGAAACTTCATCGAAATTAGTGTTTTTATAAAAGGAGCAAATGTGCTTACTTAGAATCACCTAATTTAAGATTCTTTTATAGAATAGTTTTTCACACTGTATGTTACATTTATGTCATTTAGAGAGCTTTAATCACTTCAAACGCAAAACCTGCCTAGCATATTTTTACCCTTTTTTAGTAAATACATTTTTGCTTTATTGTAGATATTGTTATATTTCACGTTGTCATTCATCTTAGTGTAGACTTTGTACGAATCACTGCAAGACTAGTACTGACAGGAAGTCTTGCATGAACAGCATTTCGCTAGCATGCCACAAAAGTGTATTTTTTTTCTTTAATTGCTACAGGTGGGTATTGTCTAGAAGGTTGCTGCAGATATACACCTCAGATGAACACATAATCCATTTACACTGGTTAAAAAAAAAAAAAGGGAAAAAAGAAACAGGCAGTACATAATGCTTGGCACTTAGGTATTCTGTACATCATCAAACTGGAATATTATTACTTTGTATTAGCCTCGCCTGCAAAAATACCTTCAAGCACACCTCAAGAAAATCCTATGAATCATAGAATCATTAAGGTTGGAAAAAACCTCTAGGATCATCAAGTCCAACCATCCACCCAACACCACCATGCCTCTTAAACCATGTACTGAAGAGCCATGTCTACACATTTTTTGAACACCTCCAGGGATGGTGACTCCACCACCTGTCTGGGCAACCTGTGTCAAGGCCTGACCACTCTTTCAGTGAAGAAATTTTTCCTAATATCCAATCTAAACTTCCCCCGACACAGCTTGAGGCCATTTCCTCTCGTTCTATCACTAGTAACTTGGGAGAAGTTACTTCCCAAGATGGATTTACTTTATTTCCATTACTGAAAACCTTAACAAGCTAACAAAAAATCTGACAGATTTTTGATGAAAGTGCTACAAAGTTCTGCAAGCAATATTGATTTTGCCACCAACACCCTCAATCGCTGAAGATAAAAGTAGACAGAAATGTGAATAATCTCTGAATCAGTCTAGCTGCAAACTAATCACAGCCAAGTGTTTATCTTGGAGAACATCCACCCTAGGCATAAGTAAGAAAGTGTTGTACCTGGCTTCCATGTCTTTCTGAAGCACCTACTGTCTGTGATGGATCAAATATAGAACAATACCAACTTTAGCTTTCAAAATTGTTAACTCAAAGTCTGGACTAGACACTGCTGGGAGGTGCTCATGTTCCTGACACAGTGCTATGTCAGGGCAGTCTGGATATTTTCTCCTAATTGCTCAAGTTCATATATAGGAAAACCCTCCTGCTCCAGATGTTACCAACAGAAAATAGCAAGAAAGGTGAGTATAGTCTGAACAACAAAAGAAATAAATAAGGTAGATAAAAGCATTACGTGAGAGGATTGGTTGTTTGCCAGTTATGAAAACAGAGGAGCACACAAATACTCCACTGAACCCCTCCCAGTGAAAGGACAGAATAAATTAAAGAACTTCATGAGTGGCTTAAGAAACATAGCTGTGTAGTATAACTGAATCACTATAGCATGAATCACTGTGTTTTCATGAATATAAACAGATTTTTTTTTTATGCAGAGTACAGTAAGTACAGTGTTACACAACTAAAGTTGAATCAGATTCAGCTTATGAATCTATCCGAATACCCTATAGCTACATTTTACAATTTTATAATCTCTGCCTTTACAAATAATTGCTCTATCTACCCTGCAATTTTGAAAAAATAAACAAACCAAAAATGTCCATTACCAACACTGATAATCAGCAAGTGAATAAGACACATTTTTGTACCTCCTTAGTAGTGATATATTAGTTTAATCTCTACAGCACTGGCAGTGCAATCCTTTCCATATGGACACCCATATGCTACATTACTAGTAACGTATCTTTCAGGAAATAGCCGTATGTTTTACTTTTAAACCTGTATAATTTAAAGACTTCCTTGTATTTTTACAGTCATTCTTGCCATGCATTTGAAATACCTATGGGCAATAAGTAGCATGAGAATAATTAATGTTATATTGAACTCTGTGCAGTGCTATCCCTAGAAGTGCTTCCACACTCCTGAGAGTTTCCAGCAATGATTTTTAAAAAAGGAGAAATATTTCTTGACTTCTGTGTTGACTATGCACATTTTTTCCTTTTATTCCTAGGAACAGTGGTGAGTATTTATTAATGTAATACAGAGGAAAAAAAAAGACTGTTCGCTCTTGAATTTAGTTCACTAAAGGTGATTCAATAGTCTCCATCCGTGTGTAGCTGCAGCATTGCTCTGGAGTACTGTGGGACCCTTTGAACATCTGTCCTGCCTGTCAGGCCAGGCTCAGGCTATTAGCCTGAGGCAGAAAAACTGTAGTCTCCAGGACTGGGCTGGGAAAGGGTTGTCCTTGCCATCTGTCCTCCCTCCCCTTTACACCTCTCTGCTTACACCACTCAGGAGCCTTGGCCACAAGAGCAGACTGAAGTTTTAGTTAGGGAATCCATGCAAGCCTCACACACAGACTGGCAAAGAGAGGGCTGGAATCAATACAATTCACGTACTGTCTTACTCTGTCCTCTCTCTATATAGCTCTGGCTCTTCCTTTCTCTACAACTCTCCTCCCTCTACAACTACCTGAAAGGAGGTTGTAGTGAGGTCGGTGTTGGACTCTTATCCCAAGTAACAAGCCATAGGATGAGAGGAAATGGCCTCAAATTTTGCCAAGGGAGGTTTCAATGGGATATTAGGAAAAATTTCTTCACTGGAAGAGTGCTCAGGCTCTGGCACAGGCTGCCCAGAGAGGTGGTAGAGTCACCATCCCTGGAGATTTTCAAAATATGTGTAGACACGGCTCTTCAGGGCATGCTTTAAGAGGCATGGTGGTGTTGGGTGGATGGTTGGACTTGATGACCCTAGAGGTCCTTCCTACCTTAAAGATTCTATGATGCCTAGAGACAGACACACTAGGGGCATAGAAAAAGTGGGTAGGCTACAAATGACAGACAGCATTAGCTTGTAAGATTCCTGTAGGTCTGAGGAAATAGATGTCATGGAGAAAACTCAACCCCTCATCTTGAAATCCAATTGCAGAGGAACCTCCATGTTAGTAAGGAAAAAGAATGCCCTTGTGGAAAAGTAAAGTAAGCTTACAGTTTTTCTTACCATGTCTGAAATTATAAAGTGTAACTAAAAGCCTGTGATAATGGTTGTGTGGAAAAGAGAACTGATGAGACTGGTATTGGCTTTGCAAGATCTCTCTAAGCACTTTTATTCATTGGATTTTAATTAAAAAAAATTAGAACTGTTCTGTGAAAGAGTCTAGTCAGAAGCTCTTTTCTCTGCTGCCATTTGTAATAACATTTTCACAGCATGATGTTCTTTTATTGATCAACAATTATATTTTCTGTGCTGTTTCAGTATTATGTCACTATTTCTTGCTCTATTGCTTGATTTGTCCCCACAGAGATCAAAGAAAGTCTGTTTACCTGAAGTTTATTTAGTACGTACTTAATAAGATGGTTAATCTCAGCAAGATTTTGCAGTTGCAGTCCTTATTTAGAAATGCACCACAGTTCTTATAAGCTAATTATTATGCATTATTTAAAAAAATTATCTATCAACATGTGGATTAAAAAAATATTAGCTTGTTCATTTTCAGCTGATTTATGTTGTTGTTTATCTGACTAAAACACACCAGACTAAAACACTAATCTTCCTATTTATTCCTATATAGAGAGTTGTCTGGCTTTTAAGTAGTGTATGTCCTTTCCTTCTAGTGCTCACACAGGGTGGAAATAATAATAAAAGTCCAGAATATTAACAGGCAAGGTAACTTTGCCTGGGAACTGATGTCTCCCTCTATACTTTTATCCACTGCCTTCAAAAAGAAATACAGATTTCCAGTTAAGGTTGTGATTGTAAACACAATTAATATATGCAGATGTTCTATATCTAAATAGCTATAGAAACTGCAGTTGCTTTTTATCAGTGCATACAAATGCATCTTTTTGCACACTGAACACTTCAGTGGGACTACTTATAGTAAGATATCTGCTAAATTAAGATCCAAACATAGAAATGAAATATATTTAACCCAACACTTTATCAAACGAGTATTTATTCCTCTTCTGCCCTTGGTTTATGCCAGCAACAGAAGATGAATTTAATTTGAGTTATACTTCCCACATTCATGTGTGTTTACGTACATTAATTCATCACTACATAGAAAAGCCCTGTATTCTGTATTAACAGAATATGTTATGATTTCAGACATCTGCTGTATTTGTTTTGAGAACCAAAAAAAGATAAATTATAAAATATTACTACCAATCTCATCTACAAAAACTCAGTATTTTACTAAAATAAGATTTAAAAAATATTTCTATCCATAAAACATAGCCATAAAGAAAATTATGTACATAGAGTATTAGCCTCTGATTTTGAATTTGCTTATAATCTGTGATCAGTTTGCACCACACACCTCATGATATGTCACTGACATACTTATTTCAAGAAAAAAATCATTAGTGCAGAAAAAACAATGACCTTGGAATTTACTAGAACAAAATTTAAGGACTATCACAGTCGATAACAGCCTTTTTCTGCCATCTGTTTTATATTCTTAAAATCCAACACACAAAACAAATCAAATACATTAACCTGCATTTTCCCGAATGTTTCAATCCTGATTTTTTTAAAAGTATTTCTAATTTCAGTTTTTAACACTGATTATTGTTCTTTCTTCTTAATAGTTGTGTAACACAATGTAAACACCACTGAATTCCACTCAGTTCCAAAACTGAATCTTTGAAAACTGGAAGTAAACTGACTTGCAGAGCTGACTACAGAGTTCATTTACTACGACACAAGAACAGATCACAGCATATGAAGACTGCCATGACATACTACTTTCTGTCTTTAGTAGCACCACTGCAGGAAATTTACCATTTCCTTACCATACCTTAAGTCATAAATTCCAGGCTTCATAATTCTCTACAGTGGACTGTGCACCTACATACACTGTCAGCATGGTCACTTGGGGCAGTAGGACTAAGATCAGACCTAACAACAACTGGCACTGGGTCTTTGGCCTAGTGCCCTAATGGAGGGTAAACTAAGCACATTCAGTGCCTCTGTGTGTATGCGTGCCCAAGTTTGCGTTTTCCCAACCTCCACAACAAAACCTGCAAAGCCCAATGCCCCATTTGAACATGTCTCGTTGCTCAATTCCAACCAAGTCTGACATAGGAGGAGTCTCAAAGTTGCTGATTTCTTATGAGGTTTTTGAGAAAAGTTTTCTGAGGACCCATCAATGCTCACATGGAGGGAACAGTTGCAGTGTGAACTCATCCTTGCTTTTAGATGTCAGGGGCTCAACATAAGCTCAGACCACAAATACAAATCCATAGGAAACCATGCTTCATTGGTTGTGATGCTCAGAAAATAAATTGTTTTTTAAAACCAATATACTGTAAAATACAATATTAATCGGAACAGAAAACCAAAACAACTACACTGAAAGTTTGAGAATTCTTCTCAATATCTTTGAAGTGATGCACAAAAGAGTGCTATTCTATTCATGGCTCATAAAATCTTGGCTTGCAGAGGATGTATACCCAAATTTAAATAATGTCCATTTTAGCCCAGAGTAAACAATGGCTCTGTGGTAAAGTACACAGAAATAGATCCCCCTATCCTGAAATAATTTCAATATTCAAGTTACTGTTACCAATATTAGCCCATGATTTTACTACTCTGACGTTCACACAGGAAGAAAATACAAAAGAATGGGTTCATTCTTCCTTCTCTTTCCTCCTAGATTTCTTCCTGAGCCAGAAGAAAAAAAAAAAAGAAAAAAAAGAAAAAAAAGGAAATACATAAGGAAACTCAATGGATAACGTTACTATAACCGATGCTGCTGGATCAGACCATCAACTGTGCCACAACTGCCACCGCACCTACACCATATCACAAGACCCATTTTGCATCTTGTCACATAGGGTAGTAGGTAACACTCATTGGCATGAAGTAATTGATCAAGTTTGGTAAAAACTAAGAAAGCATCATCTTTGGGAGTTCAGTGTGAACATAAATCTTAATTATCTTCCAGAATATAGCACATTTGTACAAAAAAAGACACAAAAATATTGTAAGTTCATCAGATATTCTAAGGTGATATGGCTGAAGCTATCAATTAGTATAAAACCAGCATAAGGCTGTAAGACACTTTAAAAAAAACTGACATAAGTTTCCCTTCTCCCTAATTTTGAGATAGAGTAAAATATCTTTCATCAGAAATTATCACCATCAAACTTTGCCAAATACAAAAGTATTTTTTGATAACTTTTAGGTATATATGTATATACATCTATAGACACACACATGCAGACACACGTTTACATACATATGCTCTCCATCTTCGTTTTGGTCATGCTAGAAATAGAATAAAAGAGTCACAGAATGCCCTGAGTTGGAAGGGACCCACAAGGATCATCGAGTCCAACTCCTGTCCCTGCACAGGACAACCCCAAATTCACACCATATCTCTGAGGACGTTGGCCAAGTGCTTCTCGAACAGCGTCAGGCTTGGTGCTGTGACTGCCTCCCTGGGGAGCCTGTTCCAGTGCTCCACCACCCTCTGGGGGAAGAACCCTTTCCTAATATCCACCCTAATCCTCCCCTGGCACATCTTCCTGCCATTCCCTCGGGTCCTGTCATCGGTCACCAGAGTGAAGACATCATCACCTGCCCCTCCTCCTCCCCTTGTGAGGAAGCTGCAGACCACCATGAGGTCTGCCCTCAGTCTCCTCTTCTCCAGGCTGAACAACCCAAGTGACTTTAGGTGCTCCTCATACGGTTTCTCCTCTAAACCCTTCACTAAATTTGTGGCCCTCCTCTGGACACCCTCTAGTAGCTTTATATCCTTAATGTACTGTGGTGCCCAAAACTGCACATAGCACTTGAGGTGAGGCCGCACCAACGCAGAGCAGAGCAGGACAATCACCTCCCTTGACTGGCCGCAATGCAGGGCTTGATGCACCCCAGGACACATTTGGCCCTCTTGGCTGCCAGGGCACGCTGTTGGCTCATGGTCAACTTGCTGTCGACCAGAACCCCCAGGCCCCTCTCTGCAGAGCTGATCTCCAGCCTCTGGTTCCCCAGTCTGTGTGTACAGCCAGGGTTGCTCTGCCCCAGGTGTAAAATCTGGCACTTGCCCTTCTTAAACTTCATACAGTTGGTGATTGCCCAGCTCTCCAGTCTGTCCAGATCCCTCTGCAGGGCCTCTCTGCTGTCGAGAGCGTCAACAGCTTCTCCCAGTTTTGTGTCATCAGCAAACTTCATTAGTATTCCTTCCAGTCCTGCATCCACGTCATTTACAAAGAGATTAAAGAGTATGGGCCCTAAGATGGATCCCTGCAGAACCCCGCTAGTGACTGGCTGCCAGCCCAGTGTAACCCCGGGTACTATGACCCTTTGAGCCTGACCCGTCAGCCAGTTGCTCACCCACTGCATTATGTGTTTATCCAGTTGTATGCTGGACATTTTGTCCAGGAGGATACTGTGACAGACACTATCAAAAGCTTTACTGAAATCCAAAAAGATCACATCGATTGGCTTCCCTTGGCTAACTAGGTGGGTAATCTTGTAATAGAAGGAAATCAAGCTTGCTAGGCACAACTTTCCCCTCGTGAACCAGTGCCGTCTGGGACCAGTGACTGTGCCATCTTTCAGGTGTTTTTTGGTAACTCCCAGAATAATCTTCTCCATAATTTTACCAGGCACAGAAGTGAGACTGACAGGCCTGTAGTTACCAGGGTCATCCCTGTTGCTCTTCTTGAAGACTGGGACAATGTTTGCCAGCTTCCATGTAGGTAACTTTAGAGTTTATAAATATATAATTTTCTACGTAGGGATGTGAATACCTAGAACCCTTGGAAAATAATGGGAATATTACTAATGAGCTACTAATTACTAATTACTAATAATTACAGTTTACTAATTGTAAACTGTATTTCACGCACAGTAGTGATTCATGAGTCATAATCTCTTACAATCATCACATGTAAATTAAGGCATGCTGGTTGATTAACATGCTGTCTATAATTCCAGATGCCATATATTAATACAGGCAAAGTTTAAATGATAATAATGTGTTTCAAAACTGTTGCCTTTTCTATGTATGACAAACATACATACATATCTGAAAAACTGACTTTTTGAGGTCATACTTAACAGCAGAGAAAGCCATCAAGACCTTTGCCTTGTAGCAAGTGGCACACAGATGATACTGCTAGCATACTAGACTACCCATGCACGAAGTTAGAGGTTACTGGATAAAGCAAGTTTTATTGCTGGCTCAGGGCAACATGTAGGAGATTTCTAACTCCTCAAAATCCTGTTTTCCAAGTCTGGCAACACATTTTTGCTAGGGCTTTCATCTATATTTTCAATTATTCTGACCACTCACAATGTAGACATTATGTTTTTAGACATGAAAGTAAATAAGTAAGGATTGTTTTGGCATGGCACCTCCACTATTCATAATGGTTTCCATCATTCTAAAATAAGAAATTAATATGAAAATCAATATTGGAATTGGCTGAGTTACACAGGTGTGCATTTTTATTATTATATGTACTGACAGGATATTCCAGGAAATTATCCAGACTCTGGCACATACTTTTTTAATTTCTTTTTCTGTCCTAAAAATAGTGTATGTCAATTCATGTTTCTGTTTGATTTCAAGATTCACTGACCAATTCTATCTCATCTTGCTTTCAATCTCAGACACTATCTTCTCTAGCAATGATACTACGGTTATAATCTTTGTATCTTTCCACCTTCCCAGGCATTATATTTCCTTCATGTTCTTTGAGAATAAAAAAGCCAATATCTTCCTTTTAATGAAATCTTTTTAAATAATCATGTAAAAAAGATTTCATATAAGGATTTCTTATATCTATTATACATTTCCACATGTTCAGGCACACTCAGATTTGAAAGAGTATCTGAAACATCAATAATTAAGGTTTTATTACAGGCAAAAGTTCTGAAGTTGTTTATCTCTCTTCAGTGTTTCCATTGTCTAGTGAATCCAAACAGTTCTTTTACCAGAAAAAGATGAAATTTATAGACATATTGGAACTGGATGACTTAAATATTTTAAAGCACAAGATTTAGCATGTACTTCTTCCATTGTTAAAAAAAAAAGGCCATCAAAACCGAATATGCTGAAAAATCCTGCTCAAGAACATGAGGCAGATATCCGAAAAAGGGGAGATAGTTTAAAGGACACATAGGAAACTTTCAGAATTCTGGTGGAAATGCTTCATAATTTATAAAAGATCTAGTACATCTTACTCTGTATAATACACACAATTGCTCAGGAACAGCTTCTTGGGAAAAACCATTTTCAAATAACTTTAAATATACATCAGCCTACAGAAACTGCATGTGACCCAAGTAATGAAAACATCAGACTTCTCTTAAAATCTCCTATCCCCGAGCCTCTAGTAATTTTTGCTAGTTTAAGCATGCTAAGTATCACAGATTCTCAAAAATCACCATCAGTGTCATACCACTGGCATTCTGAGACCGCTGCCTTTCATGTTGACCAGAATTGCCTCATTGATTCTTCGTATTTTCCAGTTACATTTTATTTACCTCTAGTCTTTAGTTTTATACATGGATTATGAGCTCTGAAGGGCAAGGGCCTCAGGGACCTTTCTGCTCTTCTTTTAAGCAATGACTTGTATAAGTGTATCTCCCAGTTTCCTGCTAGAGATTTTACAGTCACACTTGGTGTTGATAAATAGTGCAGTAACACTGCAGATTAATGACAGCTCTTGTGCAGCTCAGTGTGAATGGGAATAACAGCAGGCATTACCCCAAGTAGTGAAAGCATACCTTACACACAGTAACAAATTCAATAAATGGTTTCAATAAACAAAGTTAAATGCTTTCAAACATAGCAAGTTTCATTATTTTGGTATAATACTGAGCGAAATGCACTAGTATGTGGCCCCAGATTCTAGCCATCTACTGAGGACACTTTATGGAGAACAGAAACTTTGTCATTGGCACTGGTTTTAGAAGCAACAAGGTGAAAAATGTACTGGTTGACATGGTGACACTCTGGACAGAGTTGGTAGTGGGTGCAGACCCAATCTTTAGGTGTCCTACACTGCAGATGGGATGTGCGTGACGATGGGATCTAATGGCCTTAGGTCACAGTGTGCACAACAGAACCACTAATTCTTGCAGTGGCACAGCCTGCTACTACAAAAGAGTTTTCAGCATTTCATCCAAAGTATTTTAAAATTACATTAATAAAAAAAAAGAAACTAGACATTAAACAACTAGCACCTTATGAATTAATGAAGCCTGGTCTTCTGTGTTGTTGCTGATTGAGTTTTTAATTGCATTACGCTAAGACTGTAGAGGAAAACCTCTAATTTTTTTGTATATCAAGAGAGCCAACATCAGAAGGAAAAGCCATAAAAGACTAAAGAATTCAACCGGAAAAGAAACCCTGATTGGGATGAGGTACTTTGACGTTTAATATAGCATTCACACTAACAATTAGAGCATTCATAGTAGCTCTTTTTTACCTGTATCTTTGGACATCTACTAACAATTGATATATGGCACTTTGGACATTTTGCTAAGTGGGGCGACTACTGGTCTTTCTTTCACCCAAAAGGCTGTTTTCGTGAAAATTGTTGTAAATTAATACATCTGATATTTAGCTGAAATTAGCCTAAAAACTAAAAATATATATATTTGTAGGAGGAGCATAACTGATGTAAGTATGCAAGCAAACACAGAGTGATAGGAACAGTTTAAATCCAAACACACAGAAGTTAGGCAAAACTAGTACTGAGGTTAGCTGCTTACGTTAATTTCATCCTTCATGCTGCAATGTGATGATGGCAGAATGGTGATTAAGCATGAGATCCCAACAAACCCATTACACTGAATATGCAGAAGAGATTGCTTGTCCCTGAATTAAAATCTATTTAATATTTCTTACTATCCTCAAAATGTACTAAGTATTGTTTTTGCATACAGAATGCTTTTATGCTTACGACCTAGGGATATGGTGACAGTGCTAGCATATCTTTGTTCTTCACAAAAATTAAGATATGATGGTATGTCCATAACTATATTGTAAACTAGACAGAATCACATTATAATCACAATTTTACATATGGGGAACTGAGATGAAGATTAAAGCTAGAAATGGCCAGAGGGTTGAAACCACCAAATAATGTTGAAATGCCTGACAACAGAAGTTTTCACCAAACACCATGTGACCATCCTGACTTCACCTATGCAACCTAAATATAGTAGGTTGATACACTGGAACACAGAGGCGCCTGTAAAAAGTCTAGATACATCCCTTGCCCAGCATCATACAAGAGCCCTCTGGCAGAGGCATGAAGCAATTCAGTTCTCTGGTAGAGCATCTGGCTGCCTTAGCATGACACTATACTTTCTTCTACAGTCTTCAATTCATCCACTACATATTTTCCAACTTCCGCAATAAAAGAAGCAGATGTACTACAGACAACAGTTTCATTGCAACCCCAGTGTGTCTTCAGTACAGATTCCATCCTGTTCAAGGGAGAGCACAAAAAGCATTATGCAATAGATATTTAAAATCCATTGTGCAATGTACACAAAATAACTAGGCAACGAATAATTCAGAATTTTCCTCATTGGTGCATGTGATCTTAATAAGTACTTGGAATCTTAATGTTAAATACCCTTTTTCCAGTATAATTTTCTTAAGATATGGAAAAATTTAAAATTAAAAAATCCTCAAATACCATGAATAGGTCTTGTACAAACATGCATCATCCTGTTTCTCCTTCTTGAGACTAAGCTGACACAAAATCTCTGGATTCTGGAGGAATGTGCTCTAGTGAGTGTAAACTCATTTGTCCTGATCCCCTTTCTTTTCTTGTTGTCTCTAGCTCATGTTGTCCCTCTTCCTTTGACCAACTCCTGATTCTTGCCTCCCAACATTTTTGCACTTTACTCTTTAGCCTTCAAACTGTTGCCTTCTTTGTAGCTCTAATCCCTCCCCTTCACTTTGATTTTACCCTTCTCCCATGTCTCCAGTAAACACCGTCTGATCTCCTCCCAGGATTTGTTTGCTGGCCTTCTCCCTTGACCTCCACTTTGAACCTCTCTGCTCTTTCCTCCCCATTCCTAATAATTTCATTGCTCTTGGCTTGCCAAGATCCAGAATACTGGCTGAATACAAGTTGCAGAGGAAAGATTTTCTTCTCTGACTTACCCCGCTGGGCAAATGGTTGGTTACCTTCCAGTTGCCATTAGCAGCTAAGAGTCCCTGAAGACTTGTGCCTGAAAATGTTCCCTCTTTCAAGGCAATTTACATGAAGAGCTGTGAAGGGATACACAACACCCACTACAGACCAAGTACCGCCAGTCTCTAATAAGTCTTGTCTGAATATATGCAAACAGGTGTTTTTTTTTTTAAAAGTTTATAATTTAGCCATATGTGGATGAATTTGTACAAGGAGAGCAATTACACCAGTATGACCCTGCCTTCAAACTTCATGCCATTTCAAAGTCATGACAGCTACTCAATGACATTATTTTGTTAATGGTTAACATGGACAACACAACCTAATTTAATTCTTGAAAACTGTTGAACTGCTTGAACAAAAATCTTTCAGAAGGTTAAACTGAAACATGTATCACTTATGGAGAAATTAATCCCAAAGCTTTGGACAAATTGTAAAGAAACTGAAGGCAGCTATCTATGAAAAGTGCCAAACAACCATAGTTATGGACTGCACTATACTTATCACCTACAAGTAGGAAAACTATTTGAAGTAAAAAAGTTATTGATAGTATTAATTATTGCATTGAATTTTTTTTATTACAAATCTACCATATTTTTCTTAATCATCCCTCAATAATACACTGTACTTTCATGTAATTTAAGGTTTAGTAAGTTAGATTTGCAATTTAGGAATTTAATAGTGAAAAGTACTGTCTTGAAGGAAGCCACCAACAGTGCTTTACCATCTCCAAAGCTCATTTGAAAGCATTACTAAGTGTTGAACCTTCTAAAAGGAGTAACTGCAGTTGAAAGCTATTAGTGTGCAATGCGACAGCAGCCTGCTTAGGAGATGAATGAGACTATCCTATTGATAAGGTCGCAATCGATCTGAGGCAGACTTTTTTAAATTAGTAAAATGTTGCAGCACTTTAGAAAGTGTCATCAACAGCCCTTCTCCATGAAAAATGCTCCAACTTGTCGGAAAATGGTAATTTATTATTTGAAACAAAAAAATTGCCTCATAGTGATAGAGTATCATCTGTGCCTTATTTATTTCAAACCTATCCTCTCACTGAAAGTGAACTTATTTTTCTGAAGATAGTACTGTTAAGTTCCCTCTACACCTGCTCTTACGAAGATGCTCCTCAGGAGTCATATGAACCACTTGAAAATACACTGAGATTCAAAATACACTGAGAACAATGATATTAAAAAAAAAAGAAAAGAAAGAAGATAGCAGCCAACTTTAATTTCATCAGAATAAAAACCTATGTAGGAATGCTTAGAATGGCCTGGTCTTCCAATCACTTCCAGTCCTTCAACATATAGGACAGGGAGATGAAAACTGAAAATGGCCATGACCTCATGGAACTTCAAACAAAAAAGTGGATGCTCATCTTCAGGGCCTTTCAAACAAAGGGTGTTCCTGCGAGTTGCAAGGCACCCTTATTCCCCATTGTATTTCACTGTGCTCAGACCCTGGCAGGATCTGAAGGGTTGAGAGCAATATGGTAATGATGTTCACATAGACACTGTGAAAAACTGGATCATGTGAGAAAGAGAAAGGCATAAAGGAGCGGAATACTTCAGTCTTTAATGCAAATTGAGCTAACTTTTTTCATTGACTTTAGAAAGAAATTATCCCAAACACTAGAGCTCCAGTTAAGCTGATGCTTTTCAAATTTCCTTTAAAAATATGTTTTTGAACACCAAAAAGGGATGAAAATGCCAGTGACCAAGGTCATACAAGGACACAGTTTCTGACTGAACTCAGACATTAACAATGAATAAACTATACTTCAACACAGTAATAGACATAAAAGCTGTGTTGCAAAGCATGTATTCTGTATATAACAATGTGTTAACTATTTACATGTGAAAGAGCAGAATAAGCTTTAAATATAAAATGTATGTCTGCTGTCCCAGCTGTATTTGAAACGAACTCTGATCAATTTTGAGACTTTTCAGTTCTGCTTCTAAGTTATTTAACAAATAATCTTAACTCACTAAATTACAGGTTCTTAACTGTTGCCAGTCTCAGTTGAGGTAATGCAAGGAGCTGAGCCAATATAAAAACTGTTTAAGGAAAATAATAATTTAACAGGAAATAAAACCGAAATGGGACAAGTCTTTTACTCAAAAGCTTATATCGGAATTACTGTTTTCATGATACTCGACCCTTGGAAAAGTACCAGTTCTAATAGCCATACAGCATGTAGTAGGGGTACAGTTCAGTCAGATTTATATATGCATATACTTAGAGTATGCTTTATCTAAAAGCTAGAAGAATTTCTGATGACATTAGCAAAAGCACAGAATTTACTGCTATAGGTAGAAATGAACAATGTACTAAAACTAAGATTATAATCTCTATTTTTCTGGTAATGTAAGGTAACAACTGTAGGCTGATCAAATACAAATCAAAAATCACAAAATGGTAAATTTAGTAACAATATAATTTACACAGATACACTGCATACTCTAAATACCTTCCTAAGTACTTTCAGTACGCAGTGACATTATTTACTTTTCATTATAAATATAAAATATGTAATTAACAGAAAAGTATGATAAAATATTTGAATAAACAATTGGACTATGTTATCACTACAGAATAGCATTTACTTCCTCATGTCACAACTTCTTAGAAAATGCTATAGCTTGATTACTAGGAGGCTGGGGTTAGAATTAATTTCCCTCTATGGGCATGTTATTTCCTTTTTATCTTCCTGTAAAGCATGTGATTCCAGTTATTCTTAGATGCAGAATTTATTGGCCTATTGGTCTAGTCTGGTAAGGAAATGATGCACTGTGGGCCCTGAAATTCTCACATTTCATTAGCATAGTAGCTTTTTGTTTGAAAGCAATAGAAATGCACTACAACTCAAGAACACTTCACATGCAAGTATGCATTTTGCATGCAAGTCCTACACAATTCAGTCCAGTGATATTCTCTGTTGGGTGTCTTCTCACAGTCAAGAAGCAATGAAAGTAGGTTTTACAAGGTGAAGTTAACAGTTTCTGAAAACAATAAATGTTTCTCAAATTCAAACTCAATTAAAAAACTTTAAGTAAAACAGCTTCACGGGAATTATATGTTCCCTTAAAGTCAAGCAAATATTCAAATGACTAATCAGGAATATATTGTCTTGCAATGCTCTGAAAGAAAAAAAACAATCTTGAAATCAGCATGACAGGCCGGTTGCTTATGTTGTCTCTTAAGTTATGGGAGCCTTGGGTTAAAGACCTAAATCACAATAAAATGTCAAGTGTGTAGCATGAGGGTATGTCAAGGGTGTTTGCTCGATGGAGTACTTCGATTTCAAACAACCATCACAACAACAGTAAACCCCATAGGTTACCAGGTAACCAAGAGCATTAGTAAATCCCATAGCTTGAGGGAAAAACTCTGCATCCATATTGTATTGTACCATTGCATGTTTAATGTAAATTGCCTGCTTAATATAAAATGCACAATCTTATGAGGGGAGTAGGACACTTGTCACAAAACTCAAATGTTTCCTCTAATCCAAGGGGTCACAGAACCACGCTGGTTTCTATTCACTCTTCAGATTCCATGAAGCTTCAGTCCCTTCTGTACAGGGTCTCAAAATACAGATGTTGCAGCACCCAGTTTGTTTGAACCCAATTCCATTCCTGCTTTTAACCTTAAAGCTCCTGACTACTGACCACCTCACCCTACCTTCCCACAATTACTCCACTGCACACACAAAGGGTCCAAGCCTGCTACAATTAACTAATTAACTGAACAGAAAAACTCATCCTAAGGAAGTACAAAACCCAATGGACTCATCCCAGGGGCTCTGTAGTACACAGGGAGGAAGACAGTATCAGCCAGGACACTGACTACAAAAGCTGGGCTTTACAGTGTGAAAACTCATAATTCAGGTAGGGTAACTTGCACAGTAGCTATGTGATGAATCCCACCACCACATTGCACAGCAAGATCTTGGTAATCTGGGTGGAATCTGGTTTTCACAAGTCCTTTTGCTTTATTACAGAAATCTCAATAAGACTTTTGTGAGGAATTTCTAATGGGATTTCATACAGAGTTCTTCAAGGATGCATGATGTCACTCTTCCAGCTCAGTGAGTCACAGAAAAAAAAGCACATTGATTTAGGGCTTCACTGAATCCCTATATAGACAAATCTGCTTTATGCCTCTCTTCATGAGCCTGACAAGCCTCTGCTTTCTCAAAATCTCACTACAGTTATGACTGGATGAGAGCAAGTTGTCTAAGCATCTGGAGGAGGAAGATATAAGACTTGAGGACAAAGAAGAAATCTTGCTAGGAAAACAGTGGATATGCACCTTGCCGAGTGGGACTACGGTTTATTAGTATTTGCAATAGTTCAGCTACTGACAAATCATTTATTTTCTGAAACTAAGAGTTTTATCAATTGTCACCACTATCTTAACCAAAATTTTGTATTTTTATGAATGTGTAGGAAATCAATTAAAAGTCATAAATAAGGCTACTGAAAAAAATCATTGCAGTAATTGTTACAAAAATGAAAAATACAAATTAAATAATTTAAGAAGTTAGGAAAAGACTGCAAATTTTCCCTTAAAAGTAAATCATTCTGTCTAATTAACAGAAATGCAGAGCACAGATAAAGCCTCTGAAAAAAAACTCTCCTCAGGCATCAAAATCTCTCTTTAAAAACTATGTACCAATGAACTAAGTAACAAGTAAGGGGGTTAGCTGTAGCTTTTCTATTTTCTTGCACTGATACCTAGAAGACAGAATATGTAGATAATTGTTTTCCACATAGTGTGGGGTTGCTTTGCTCCTTTTCTATTCATCTCTGCAAGCCTAGTAACATGACCTGAAAGACCTCAATTTACATAAAAAGAAGGCACTACTGTTTTTACACAGGTACCCCCAGCCTTAACTCTGCAGACGAAAGTTTTAAAACTCATAATCTCTTCTTAGGTGGATTTGGTTAGGGATGACTGGCTAATTGGGGGAAACACATGAAAGCACCTCAAAATCCAATTAGCACTTCAGTGCAATTAAATAGCTTTGCTATTCTGTAGAGACATGGCTTTGATCTTGCACTGAAAAGTGTCCTTCCTTAAAGCTGCTGTTTTGATTTTTTTCTCAGTAATTAGTGCTAATTGTAAAGCCATTCCTGACATGCTATAAACAGAGTATTTTGCTGCATTTGACACAATGACCTTAGATCAGTGTTCTCTTTTGTCTGTATTGTACTGGTTTATTATTGGCCTAGCTACTTTCCTCGTTATTAAATGCACAATATGTAAAACATGTTAAAGTCAGATGAAACAAATTACCTAAGTTTAAGAGCTTGTGTGGATACCTTCACCAGTGTTTTTAAAACTTTGATTCCAAAGAAATAGAGGAGAGAATATAAAATAATACTAGATTACAATTACACTAGACTGTTCTTTCAGATTTCTTTTCTTTTTCATCCTGATCTGGAAAAGATAAATTTTGATTTATGTCTATTTTTTTTCAGTCTGATGTAAGATGCACACTGAATAATGAACTGAACATATCATTCTTATTCCAGTTGTCTTGACCACTCTTCTGTCTAAGCTACACTTCTTACATCTGTGAATTTACTACCTGGCTTACAGACCTCTGTCCCCATTTACAAAAAGGTTGCATGGGTCAACTCTGCCATAAGGTTTCTTGCAGCTACTCATTCTTTATGTCTTGGGTTACACTGTTAAAAGCTAAAAATGTAGATTTAGAATTAACACCACAGTAGCAGTGAGTCAACTGAAAATAATTTTCCGTTTTAAAATGTTCCATAAGCAAAAATGTATTTCATGAAGGGAATAAACTGAATGGAGTACACTACAACTGCCACAAGATCATGAATATAGCAATGCCCTTTCAGAGTAAGTATCTAGAAGGAAAGAGCTCTTTATAATACACATTTTGATCACAAATTTAGTCTCAGTAACACAAAGACATGAAATACTTTATGCACTAATATTCCATTTCACAGGAAAAATGTCCCACCATTATTTCTTGATTAATTTTAGGGGATATCTCACAGATATAAAACCTTTCAAAAAGCATAAAAAAATTTAACATCAACTCCTGCAAAATATTTTGATGAATTAAGGTACTTATAGATTCACACAAGACTCTGCTTACAGGATAGCAGCAATGTTGAGATTACAAGATTCATAAGAGATAATTATTTCTATTTAGAAATGAGACAAACTTTGTGACAAATAGAGTACGTTTTAGAAAAACACAGTTTCAGCCATCCTAAAAGTCTTTGGGAACATGTCAGTCGTTTTGGTTGGCATTTTGTCTGCATAAAGCTGTCAAAAAACGGAATTGGTGACTTCTAATGTTTCCTCTTCTTTTCCTTGCCTCTCTTAACGCTACAGTTCCAGAAATCATGAAGATACAGAAAGCACAACTTCAAAGTCCACCTGAGTCAGGCCATGAATTTGAAACAAAACTTCTGAAATTCTCAGAAAATAATTTAATCAATGCCTACATAGAATATTCAACATTGGATCTTTCTCAATTCTTCCTAGTTGGATCTCATTAATTTTGTATAAAATGCTTACAGGCTAAGAGTGCATTTAGTTAGTTTTGAAAAATAGTGATGCATCATTAGAAGAGAGTGAGAAATCCAGCTCTGGAGTGATATAAAGCAGAAGCTTCCCTTTCTCTGGTTTTCATACAAATATGTAAGAGGAATCATCAGCAAAAAAAGCAACACAGCATCAAATAAATGTCATAAATGTTTTCTTTCACTTCATTAAATAATAAAAAAATTTGTCTTTTCTGTTTCAGGAGTTGAGAAAAAAATCAATTAATTCACAGACTCATAGACAGACCATGTTTTAAAAGACAGGAGGATTGTGATCCCCAACATCAATCACATTACCCTTCTCAGTTCCAGACTTTACTACAGAATTCGGCTTGATATTCTTAATGTTCCTGAGACAAAATTTCACCCTGCTGAGGTTATCTCTTTGATATTATAGAAGATTTCCAGTTTTGTGAATCCAAACTTGCACCAACAATTAAAGAGCTGAGCTGAGCCCAAAACAGCAAGTCCAGCTTGTCACTTTGAAATGGCACTGAACTTCACTCCTCTGTGTGCCACTGGAACAGAATCAGAATTGGATGCATCTCAAAGCAAGCCAGGTAATTTTAATGCTGTTCCCACTAAATAATTCTACACAGACTAAAAAAGTATTTTAGTAACTTTCAGTGACATGGTTAGAGATACAAACCTCAGGCAATAGGATCAATGTTTTAATAATCTCTTTCACAGATGAAAAACAATGATACAATCTGCTAGATTTTAAGCAAAATATTTTTTAGCTCAGAAGCATTTTTTTCCATCTACGAACTTTGAACAAGCAACTAAACAGTCAGCTAAACATTTATCTTTTAAAAACAGACAGAACATTTTATATTGAGGTTACTCACAAAAAAGACAGATCATATTAAGGCCTAATCCTGCACTTTCTGACGTCAATGGGACTCTTGCCAATGGACTCAATGGGAAAAAAAGATGGCCATTAAAATATAATTTTACTTTTAGTCAGTCTTAATTATACAATGATGGAATGATTCATTCAATTGTTCAATTCATAACATTTTAGCATTTATAAACATGATTAAAACAGCTTTGAAATAATAATTAAATTTTAGGGGCATCTTTTTAAATAACATTTACCTATTAACTCTAGGAACAAGCAGTAGAAATAAACCTAAATGGCACACATTCAGTTTGGAAGCGAAAGGTGCGTCACTGTTAATGACACTGATATGTTATATCAGTATGTTCTACAAAATCAAATGTTTTGATAGAATACTGATGTCGCTGCCAGATTTTCCCCTACTTTATCAGCAGTGCACTCCATCCCATTAGCTGGTTTCTACTCCCCCATCCCTCCACCCCACCATCTTCCTGTCTTTTTAGTACCTTGTAACAAACTTTTCAATGGTAGATACTGAGACGAAGGCCAAATTGTAGCATTAGAAATTGCTTGCGTATGTGAAGAGAAGAAGGCTGCTCTTCCTTTTCCCAGCGTTACTGCCTAGTCTTGTTCTCCACAATGAAGAATGCTTAATGACCATCAAGCACTTCGCAAAGTATCTCTCTGAAATACTTAAGGTTAGTTAACTCTGCTGACACCCTGACTTGGAAGGTTGGTTACCAGCCATAAACAATATCTTTGCATCTTAACCACACCAGATATTAACCTTCGGTACTTTCCAGTATCTCAAGGTTATTTCTCCCATTGCTGACTAGTGTCAAAATGGATTCAAAACGGGTAATTCCATGTAAGATAAGAAAATAAGAAATAATAATAAGACAAAAATAATACAAGAAACGTCTTTAGTATTATATATATAAAAGAAAAACCATAATGATTTAGCCTATCAAATGTGTTTTTTCTCAAGAACATGAAAGTTATCTTAAATTAGGTAGATGGTGCATACTCCTGGTATGAATGGCTCTATTATCCAGTCTAATGCATTAAATTGAATTGATAATTGGCATTTACTCTGGAGTCTTCACCAAAAAGCTGACACACAAAGAAAAATTACTTTTTCCCAGCTCAGTAGTACTGCAAGCAGATCTAAGGAGACCAATCAGGAATCAGATAGACCTTGGTGGTCAACAGATCCTCAAAGGAAGAGTCAAAAGACCGGTGGCATTCAGCAAAAACTATAACAAGGTGCTGCAGGTCACAAATGGATGAGCTCCTTACTGGGACCTACTGAAGGGTCCCCTAAAGCAGGGATTACATCAGCTAAAAGCCAATTTTGTCACAGAACTGATAGGTACTAACTAAGGATTAGATATAATTGACCAAATACTGTGAAATGATTCATGGTGTGATACCTGCACACAGTAGAAAATCAATTCTGTCATAGTATTGGTATCCTGGAAAATGGTTGGAAAAGCCACAAACTGCCCAGAAACAGTAAATCAGTATCATTTGCCAAGAACCAAACAGCAGTCAGGTGGGTTATAAAGCCCTTCAGTACCCTCTTCTTGTATTGCACCAGGACTTTCCAAAATGCTCTAACAATGCAATTTAAACCTCAAAAGCCAGATCTTTCTGGATGTTGAGTAGGACACACAGTGCAGTTTACCAGTTTTCCCAGACTCCAAAACTGGTGATCAGCCAAGGCCACAGCCTCATAAGAAATCCAGAAAGTAGTTTAAAGTTGAGGCTTTTATCTGTGAAAGTAATCTTTCATTCCTTAGTTATAAGTCTCGCTGTAAGTCAGTCACCTACCTATCCTACCTACATGGACAGTGGGTTTGGCAAACCACTAAGATGCAACATCCTCATGGAGAGCATTCCCTTAACACTGAACAGTGTTTTTTCACAAATACTTCAAATTAAGATACAGAAGGCTGTTTACCATCTATTTACTTAAAAAGCAGAAATAAAATTAGGCCAAAAAGTGATATGCTGCATTTAAATACCCCTGCAGGGAAAGAAAGAAAAGTTCCTAAACAAACATCAGATCAGGTATTTCTGTCAGAATGAAAAAGGAAACTACTGTATCATAAGCACCTATAACTAAGTTGTAATATCTTGGCATGTACAGCACCACTTTACAGTTTGAGCCCAGACATGCTTCAAGAGCACACAAACACGTCTAGTTTTTACCAAACAACATCTTAATGAAAAACACCTTAAGAGTAAATGTATTGTACTATGGACAGCTCTCAAACAGCTAAGGAATGTCCTGCATTACCTTATTAACATTCACAATAGGAAAACTTGATGGAAACATGGGGGCATAAAGAAACTCTCCACTACACTCATATGGGGACTGTATTTACTCAAAAGCAACAGAACATCTTTTAGAAGGTAAATAAGAGTTTAAGATCTGTTTTGCCATGTTTTAAGTTCTACTGTTTGGAATTCATTAATCTTTTAGTACCTGTGGCAATAGGTAGGCAGTGAACTGTGAATGCTGCCCTAGCTAAAGATTAAAGAATTTCAGTGTGTTTGGACTGTTTGTATGAAACATGTTTTAATAAGCCTCTTCATTTTCTTATGCATTCCATGCATTCACAGTAGTTTTATTTAACCAATAACACCAAAAAATGAAATGTTGGTTTTGCATATTTAAATTGCATTCCTAATTTCTAGGCAAATGGTGCCTGATACAAATCACAGGTATGCAAATAAAAATTTAGAAAATATGACACTTGCTGTGTTCTAACTTAAAGACATAAAAAGCATATTTTTGCTAAGTTATATACTTGTTTAAATGAATTTCTGGTGATACAGGATACAATATTGATTAACAAAAGGAATGACTAGTTATACAAACAGGCTTGTTGCACATCTTTAAGTCACTCATAGTGGTTTTGTATGCATATCTGGCTACTAAGCTGCAAACATCTGAATCTCCTCCTAGGTGCAAGAAAAACCTTGTCCTTGTCAAGGGCTGGGCAGAATTTTTGAACATTTTTGGCTGACAGCACATAGATGGTTCTTGGCCACACTTTCTAACCCCAGAACCACATGGTAGCATCCGATCCTCAGCACTTTCAATCCAAGTCACTCTAAAAGGATGGCAACAACTCTATGCTGCTCTATCTCCTCCAACATCCTGAAGGTTTCAAAGCAGGAGTCAGTATTCATTTTTCAAAGAGCTACCCTAAGTTAAAAGCAGCTATTTCGTACGCAACAGCCTTGGTGAGAACAGGTGCCCACTCCACAGCACATCTCAGTCAGGTACCCCCTTCCATGAAACCCAGCACTCTTGGGAGTCTGTTGCTTTTTATGTACAATCCACCCTAACCTCATAAATATTTATAGAATCACAGAATCATAGAATATCTTGAGTTGGAAGAGACCCACAACGATCATTAGTCCAAATCCCTGCTCCTTGCAGACTACCTAAAACTAAACCATATACCGAAGAGTGTCCTCCAGATGTTCCTTGAACTCTGACAGGCTTGGTGCTGTGACCACTTCTCTGGGGAGTCTGTTCTGGTGACCAACCACCCTCCTAGTGAAACACCTTTTCCCCATGTCCACTCTGAACTTCCCCCAACACAGCTTCATTCCATTTCCTCATGTCCTGATGGTGGTCACCAGAGAGGAGATGAGCACCTCCCCAGCCACTGCCTGCCTTGAGGAAGTTGTAGACTGTGATAAGGCCACCCCTCAGCCTTCTCCAAGCTGAATGAACCAAGTGACCTCAGCTGCTCCTCCTAAGTCTTGCCCTCAAGACCTTTTACCATCTTGGTTGCCCTCTTCTGGACACACTAATAGTTTGATGTCCTTCTTATACTGAGGTACACAAAACTGTGCATACTACTTGAGGTGAGGCTGCATCAGAGATTTTCTGAGAGTATACACCTATATACACACACACACTTATATATACACACGCAAGAGTATTTTACAAGGTTATACCCGCACACATATATATGTATACATATATATATATACACACACCCCCCCACAGAGGATGATCATGAAGAGTGGTAGCTCTAACCACTAACAGCTAACAGCTCTAACCACTTCACTCTAGGTAATGGTAGCTGTCCAAGGAGGCCATATTATCATGACTGGAAGGAGAACTGCAAGATCATGCATTCCCGTCCCATGTGCAGCACCAGTATCATGATCCCTGTGAGCTGGCACAGGACAGTGTCCAATTGATTCAGAAGCATTTGAGACTGACTGACCAGGAAGCCCATTTCCTCTTCTTTAAACAGCTCCTGCCCAACTCAGGTTTAGGCACGGCAGGGCCTTACTGTTTAACTCTTGGAGTTTCCTTCTGCTTCAGCCAGCATGGCTGTGAGTCTAGACTGCCTGAGCGCAAGATGGAAACTCATCATTACAACATGCAGCCTCTCCTCTCTCTATTCCCAAGATGACTATCCAGTCTTATGGTCCTCATTCTACTATTTTTGATCCTTCCTTCGCTCATCCCTGTCTTAGTTTTGACCTTCCTTTCTGTCACTCCCGGATTTTCCCTTTTTCCAGCTTCCAGTTCATATTCTTTGAACTGTTTCCTATTCCCTTTCCCTTCCCTTCGGTATAGTTTTGGCTGCTCAGCTTTTGAAACACAGCTTTATTTGTCATAATATTAAATTGTCAGCAAAAGGGTTATTGTCAGCAAAGAACAGACAAATACTCTACTTTCAATTGCAATGCCCAGCCCTAGCTCAGCCCAGAAATGGGGAGAGCAGGCAAGGCAGGATGAGTTCTGTGCTGAAGCACTCTCCTGAGTTTGTTCTTTGTTCTGTGGCCATGGTAGGTCTGGTCTGCTCAGGGAGCAGTGGGGACTTAAGCCTAACACTAATAAGGCTTCAGATTTTTCACTCTTGCAAGTTTTGCAAGCTTGTATGAACCACAGTGCTCCAAAGATTTATAACTTATATTAACTGAGTGGATTTTCCAGAGGAGGGCAGTCTCTGATACTATGAACATGTTCTTCTAAATGTCAAGTCCCTCTTCCAAAGTCTGCAAGTGCCACAGCATTTCAGGCAAAAAGGTCTATAAAACATTTAACATGGGGAAGGCATGATTTTTCTTCTTGTACTGTTCTACAGAATAATTAACCATTTTGACCAATACAAAATACAAAAGGGCTAGCCTGCAATGAATACTAAAGAGACCAAAATTTCAACCCTAAAACTACTTCTTCGTAAAATGTGGTAAGAAGTAATTGTTTCAGGAATGCTAACGTATTGCAGTTACAGAGAATACTACCACTCCCACCTGTAAAGAAACTTTCATCTGATTTTTCTGAGTGTAAAATTTAATGAACATGATCATGACATTCCATCTTTTGCTTTTATTTAATTTTTCGTTCTATTGCTTTGTGTAGATTAGAGTGTAAATGTTTGCCTTGCAGTACCTCACAACAGCGTCCCTCTTGCATCTGTGGCTGGCTACTGACCACACAAATTTACATTCATGCTCATGTTGTCCATTTTGTAAATAATTCTCAACCTCTTTGAGACTCAGACTTATGCAACAAACTAACATTTATGGAAACATGAAAGTAATGACATGGTTATTGAACAAATTTGTGTGGATCTCCTTTAATGCATAACAACTGCATGGTCACTGGTCAACCATGCTGTAGTTTGACACATGCTCTACTGCCTATTTGTCAAGCTACGCTTGCAAGCAAAAGGGATACATTTTTCAGGTATCTGCACTTTCAGTTTTAGGTTGTTTTTATGACACAGGATATGTACTTGCAGTCGTATCTTCTTTTAAATATTACGTCGTTGTGATTTAACCCCAGCTGGCAACCAAGCACCACATAGCTGCTCACTCACTCGCCCCGTAGCTGGATGGTGGGACAGAGTCAGAAAAGTGAGAAAACTCGCATGTGGAGATGAAGACAGTTTAATAGGCAAAGGAAAAGCCGCATGCAGAAGAAAAGGAAAACAAGGAATTAATTCACTTCTCCCAATGGG
The DNA here is from genome assembly GCF_949628215.1 of Phalacrocorax aristotelis. Lineage (NCBI taxonomy): Eukaryota > Metazoa > Chordata > Aves > Suliformes > Phalacrocoracidae > Phalacrocorax > Phalacrocorax aristotelis. Next base: position 21,996,655 of record NC_134311.1, on the reverse strand, counting down.
CAGGCAGGTGTTCAGCCGTCTCCAGGAAAGCAGGGCTCCACCATGCATAGCAGTTAATTGGGAAGACAAACACCATCACTCTGAACATCCCCCGCTTCCTTCTTCTTCCCCCAGCTTTATATGCTGAACATGACACCATATGGCATGGGATATTCCCTTGGTCAGTTGGGGTCAGCTGTCCCAGCTGTGTCTCTTCCCAGCTCCTTGTGCCCCCCAGCTACTCACTGGTGGGGTGAGAGGCAGAAAAAGCCCTGACTCTGTGTAAGCACTGCTCAGCAGTAACTGAAACATCCTGTATTGTCAACACTGTTACCAGCACAAATCCAAAGCACAGCTCGTACAATACAGTATGAAGAAAATTAACTCTATCCAAGCCAAAAACCAGCACAAATGTGTTTCTGTCTTTTGTTTGGATTAGTCTCCTTAAAGAAAGCAGAATATGATGACAACAATAGATTTTGTGCTGTTTGGTGTCCACTTGAGAGACAGTAATACAAAGATCTCACAGAGGAAGTATCACTAGTTAAACAGCAATCTTGTAATTTATGTTGTTGCAAATGGATGTTTGATTTTACAGCTCTAAAGCCCTTGGTTCACATTTAAGCATTAGAAACATCACTACAAAATTTAATACGTTCTGAGGAAGTTACATTTATGTTAACAGAAATCAGAAGTTCAGAAAAATATTTGTTGCATGCTGAATGTATTTCTACAACTAGAAGTTCTGAGATTACTAGGTTCCACCCACCTCAGTTTATTCCAAACTTCCAGCCAACTGATGGACGCTGCAGACAACATTTCTATAAGTTGATCCTAATTACCATATGTACCGATTATAATGTCATTCAGAAATAGACCACAATCCATCTTCCTATCATGTTTAATGGATTTCTAGAAAACAGCCTAAATGTACAGAACAGGTGATGAATTACACCAATGCCCTGCACAGCCTTTCCAGTTAAAGTTCTGTCATATTTCCTTTATAAAATACCTTCACTTTCTACCTACATCAGGCATAAATTATTAGATGTATAATTTGTGAATGTTAGCTTTTAAATACAAGAGTGCATTTATACAGCCCCTAGCACATCATGTGATTTAGTAACAAGTGGTATCAATATGAGAAGGATGAATTTTAAAACTCCCCAAAACTACTAGCTCCTGACCTAATCATTAAGTTGTCAGGCACACTCCCTCACAGGACCATGTATTTTTCAAGAACTACTTCCATCTATGATGCTGACATTCTTCAGCTTGACCAAACATCTTTCTGCCTTCCTTGCAAAACAATTTTCCCCATTTTTGATGTAAGGAGATTAATGCACACAAATACAGGACTGAAGCTAAGCGGTACTAAGGTTCCACACCTAAAGGGGAAATCTGCAGAAACTGAGTAATGTCTAAGTAACATCATCAGACAGAAGTCCCATTATTGCTAAAGCATCTGCCATTTATAACATTCTGGGATACAGGTGTCTCTTGAAATAACTGGGAACATACATATTTACCTCAGCTGTAAGCACACTCATGGGTTACAAAACATTCCAATAACTTAAAACATTAAACTGCATTAAGAAAGATTCAAAACAGAGAGGAACTGAAATAATCCAAACAAAAGGCCCACTGCAGTAGCTCACTATCATAGACCTAGCCTTAGGACACTTAAGAATTTGTCTTGAATTTTGTAGTTTATGTATCATGGGATTAAGTCAACTGAGGTTTCTGTATTTGAAACCCAAATCTTGGTTAATTAATACACAATAAAAAGGTCATGTTAACATTTCTGGCTCAGTTGGCCCAGTTAGCACAAATCTCTTGCAAAATAGGTTATGTATGCAGCAGTTACAGTCATGTGAACATGCTGTATCTTCATTAAAAGCAGAGTTAATTCCTACAGAACAAGATGCTGGAAGAAAGTGCTAGGATGCTAATCTATTAAAAAATTAAAGTAATATATCTATTTAAGTTTTGGTCCATATCCTTTCCAGACTGCTCTGTCACAGAAATAGTCCCAGTCAAAACAGATACATGGTAGGAACTAGTAACTAATATTAAAAATTCAGGGTAATATTTTAAAGATCATGCAACTAATGTTAGGGTTTTTTGTGAGACAATAAATGACAGTGTTTAACATATACAGGGTTTAAACCAGGACATGAAGTTATAACTTCTCTCTCCCCACATTGCCCTTCCTCCTTCATCCTAGAAACATAATCAACCATGGAACTAGAACAAATTAACTTTATTATGGAACCAGAACAAATTAACATGAAGAATACTATAACCCACTATGTCATTATGGCAGAGGTACAAATCAATTCCTTCTCAAGCAGTTTTGCAAATGTCAGATTTCTTTTTAACCACATGGACAATTTTAAATCGAAAGTGTCAAAAAGGAAATGAATAAAAAATAAACCATTGCACCCCAGTTTCACATGAAACTAGGTCTATCCACATGAAACAGGTTTATCACAAAGTCTTGTGACAGGATAAAGATGACTTATAGACTTCAGTGACCAAACTAATTGAAAAAGATGTCTCAGTCTTCTGATCAGATTTCTGTTTTTGAAAGATTTCTACACACCTCTGTAGCTGATATGTAAGGGTGTTTAGGGATGATGAGCCACTTACTTTTGGCATCAGGGTGTAATGGCACATTGCCAGCTGTCTCAAGAGAAAACTAAACATCTAGTACATGAGGTACAGATGGTGTAGCTATTCTTGGGTTACCTTGGAGAACAGTCTAACTCCTCTGTCACTCCTTCATATGTTAGAGACAGCCCTAGGAAGCATCTCAGTTTGGCCTCTTGAGCTTCTTCCTCTTTTACATTAAAAACTCCGTAGCAATGTGGCAAACAGCACTTCTTAACATTTTATTTTTTATTGACATAACATCAGCTTTTCCAGGTTTACAGACAACCAATTGGTATTACACATTATTTCTTTGCTTCCAAAAAGTAGACTGCTAGCCAGGTTAAGAGATAAGTTATTTCTGCAGCTTTTAAGGTATTGAAAAATATACTATTGCATGTGCACATCACTCATATTTTCATAAAGGACCACCTGAACAAAATTAACTGCTTCTGTACTAAGGATAAGTAAGTATGGACAGTCTTTGTCTTTACCGTCTGCACCACTGACAGCAACAGTATTGGCAGTACGTATGAAGTTAACGGTAGAAGCTGGTAAGTATAAACACCAAAATGCAAAACTACAAGAAGCAAAATTTCCCACATATACGGAACAGACAGGATGCTCCCTACAGAACCCCTGTATATGCTTTTGAAATAACTGTTGGTGCCAAGCAGCTAAGTTCTGTACAGCTAACTTGTGTTTTGTACTTGTTTACTGATATGCTGCTTATTTAAGTATTTGTCTTGCTTCCTAGTTCTTTTAGCAGATTCTCTTAATCTTTCCCCACAGCAAGAAACCAAAATATGAGCAATAATCAGAAGAATGACTGAGATATTTCCCAGTATATCCTACAGGACAAAACTGAAAATATTTCTCATATCGAGGAATACAAGTAGCAACTTAAATAGACGGTCAGCATGTGACACAATCAGAATAAGGAATAAACAATCAGTGGGATGGGTTGGTTGTCTTGGTTAAGCATGATACATACAGGCAAAAAGGAGAAAGTGTGGGTAGAACTATGTATGTATTTGAGATCACGTGCACATGGAACAAAATATCCAAGGACATACCTGTGCAAACAAGTTTTAAGATGCTACTGAAAGATAGCCCTGGGGTGACTCTGCATGCAGTGTGCATGCTTGCATGTGTAAGAGGGGGAAGGACTACCTAGTTCATCCATATCTTTATTCTAAAAATGCTGTGAGACATTTTTTGTAAAGGATGATGTTATCTTGACAATTTTGCAAAGCTGTATTCCAGTTATGATTGCTACAATAAAATATCTCTATATAAATGTAAACAGAGTATAGCGAATATTTGATAAGGTTTGCATTGAAAACTGTATCACTTATTTAAAATAATTATCCTCCACTTAAAAAAACCCAACCTGTCATACACATCAAAACCAATATTTACTGAAACAAAAATCAGGATACAAAATTAATATGACAGCTACTGAGTTCAAGGCATCTAGCATAGGCATCTATGTTTTTATCTTTGCTTATTAACACTTTCAGTCTCTTTGTACCTCAGATTATATAATTATTTGAAAGTCAATAATTGTTCTAGTAGACAAACCATGTTTCTCTGCTGTCTGACCTAAGAAGTAAATGTTTCAAGTACCTGCCCAGTGCTTGGACTCCATTTTATAACAACATTTATAAAGTAAAAAAAAACTCATGAGGAGACAAATCATCTGGAGCTGTGTATGTAACTTGTTCAGATGTACTTGCTATAAGGCTATTAACAAACACTACCAATAAATAAAGAAGGACCACAAATAACTAGTAATATTCTTATACATAGCAAACACAAGCATTACTTCAGATAATAGTTAAACTTGCATTTAAAGCCATCTCTATTTATAGCAGCTGGTACTTAAACATTTTCTGAACAGGGATGTTCTCCTGAACTATATTTGCAGTAACAGAAGTAGGACTGTTGATGTAGGTTTGTGAACACAGCGCATGAAGACACTTAGCTTTAATAATTTTTTTCAACTGCTAAAAAATCCTGAAAACAACTTGTTTTCTTCAATGCCAGATAAATTGCTACCTCAGTATAGATCATTTATTTGTAAGAAAAATGTTTCCTACAATACTAGAAATTGGTCTTTTTCCTTGCTAGTTCAACAAACACTTTTCTACTTGTCTAAATCATAAGGCAGAAATCTGCTGAAGAATCACTGCATGTCTGGAAAACTGCTCCATTCATGGAAGTATCTCATCACAATTACCAGACCGCTTATTTGATAAAATCATCATCCCATTTTTCAATTTAATACATCTGTATTCCCTAGAGACTATGAGATATTAAAGTGATGAAATCAAAACACTGCTGACCAGTTAAATTACAATTCCATTTTAAAGCTTTGTTTAAGGGGTTTAGGCTTTACCCTAGCATACGCCGTGACAGCTGTTTGTAAAAAATAGACCATCAACAACAAAATAAAAATTCTTCAACAAAATCTTTTTAGGCACTTGAAATTAAAAACATTACAAAAAGGTTTCATACACAATTAACTGTTTCCTTTTATATCTTCCCCCAGTTTTCACGTGCCTGTGTAAGATTTCCTTATAAAAGTTAGAAGGTTTTTTTTTATTGTTTGTGGATATAACACAGAAACATTACTTGAAAAAACATTGTGATTCCAACCTATAGAAGACTTTGCTCATTATGTGCTAGGACTTAGAGATGATATTGAACCATTTTGTTACATATGAAGTAGGTCAGACTGTTGCCTTGCAGATGGCCTGTGATAGAGTATCGATCCAGAAGGTGCACGGCAGCTCTACAATTCTTCTGGTTTGCCTACCTGGAAAAGCTATAGCAAAATAATTCAGGGTATGAATTTAGTAATTGTACTTTATGCTTCATTAACTCCTTGAGTAGACAATTATCCTGCATCTCAAAGAACGCATAATCAGTCTTGTCCCACACATAGAGAACATAAAGCATTTAAATCTCCTTGAATAGCACATGGAAAGTACTAGTAACAATAGAGGACATATACTTTCCATTATGTTAAGTTACAAGTGATATAAATAATGCCAAACATGAGATCTTTATTCCTTTTTTTCTCCTAGGAAGAAGTAGAATAAAGGGAAAAGTGACAGCAGACAATTTTGGAGTCTGTCTTTCCCATTTCGTAACAAGACCGGGAAGACACTTCAAAAGCAGAGAAGTAGGGTAGATTACATGTTAAAGCACAATTTAATTTTTTTCAATCATGTCATATATTCTACACCTCCTCTTCTCTCCCCTCCTCCACTTTCCTTTAAATACCTCTTGCTTCTTCAAAACTTTTCTTTCAGTCTCTGCCTTTATTTCTCCATAAGGCTTGATTCTGCCCTTCTTCTGATCTATTCTGGTATATAAAGACCAAAATTACTCTCAACAAAGAGAGCAAGCTGAATCTTATTTTTCACTAACTCCTTTAGTAGACAGTTATTCTGCATCTCAAAACGTACATAATTTGTCCTTCCTATCAGAGGCAGTAAAAGAGAAATATTGAAAACGGCATCACCCACATGAAGAGAGGCTGAGCGGAAGCCAAACATGCAGTAATAGTGGGCAGGAATGAAAAACCTGACTGAAAAATACTCACTGCATGAAGCAAAGTCTAGAAACTGAACAAAATGTTCTACTTTGCACAGACAATCATGAAATCATGGCAGGCAGGCTTGGATTTTTATGTCAGGGCATAGGGACTTCAGAACTGTACTACCTCTGCAACAGACAGGAAGACATAAAGTCCTGAAGAAGAAAAATTTTCAGGGTTCTTCCAATCCCATCAGTTAAAACAACCTTATCTTTCAAGTGTAAAAACCACAAGAACTTCATCATTAATTTTGTTACAATTCTGTAGGAAGCCAAAGAGTTACAAAAAGGACTCTTGGCCTGATAATTAATGCTGAACTTTGCAGGAAATAACAGATATCAGTTTTCAAGACAATAGAGAAACACCTAGGCATGATGAATGACTGGGTTTGTGCCTGTATAATGCAGCTGACATCTGGGACTATGAAAATATTATTTTACAGGTACAAAATATCATGGTCTTTCTCATGAGAACGGTCATCATCTTTATATCATGTTCTAATGCTTACTCATTTTGCTGGCTGAGAGGGATTTGATAAGCTCCAAATAATTTTAGTAATCTATGATATCCAAAAGCAAAACTTCAGGAAGCCAATTTCTACAAAGCAGAGAAAATAAATCCCTCTCTCTGCTGCCTGTATTTTTCAGTCCTGTCCTGATGACTTCTCTCTGACTAATGCATTTGCAAAGCTTCTTACATTATGCTGTGTCCATTTTTCTTTCTGAAGTGGTGACTCTGCAGGTCAGCTTGCCTAATTTCGAGTCTAAAGCAGACATGTATTTTGTGCATAATTTTCCCTGTTTATTTGCTGCCAGACAGTTTGAGGCTTACCTGTGCCTACAGGACAGAAAAGATGTCTCCTGGACCTGGATAGCCAGAGAATTATTTACCAGGTTCCTTTCAATGGAGGGAGTTTTTCTTAATATTTCACATCTTCCTATACTAAGTTTTCCTTTGTTCGTGAACCAAACTAGAAAGAAGCTTTTAGTCCTCTATTTAAACTATTAGAGTAACAGATCAATTTGTGAGCTTTCTGGATCACATCACTTTTATACCATTTTTTATTTTCAATCTTCAGTTTCCTTTTAAAATGTCACTCTGACTACTTATACTTTATAAGAGCAATCCATACTTTCATAATTACATAAACCAGCTCCAAGTATATCATGTATCACTACCACAAATGCAGTTATTTTTCCCACCTAACTTAGTTTTATGTAATTTTAGCCTATCTTTTCTTCAGTAAGAACAATGAATTGGTGCCAAAGATTCTAGACAGAGCAACAAATATTTTATCAATCAATATTGCTCTCTTGGTGTTCAGATGGTATTTGGATAGACAGAAGTGCTTTAAAATGTCTGTTACCTAATTCCAATTTTTAACCGACAACCCTGATACTCACAAGATTTTCACAAAACAGCTTTCAAATACTGGATGACACAAACAATATTTCTGAAATCTGCTTAAAAGTTGTATGCCCAAGAGTCTGTACATAACGCATAAATATGGTATCTAGTTTTAATCTGATTACTGATTTTCTACTCATGAAAACCATATGTAAATATTTAAGACAGAACTATGTACCTTTTATTCTACTGCTGTTTGCAAACAGAAACAAAACCTAACTTCACATGCATTCTGTCCTCACTACCACAGCTAAAATGTGAAAAGTATTTGTTTTGCTTGCTGCTACAGTAAAAGGTAAGATGGAAAAGAGGCACTTGGAAAAGGTAAATATAACTACTAAATATTGAAAGCTGAAATTGGACACTGGCCACACTATTCCTGAACATGGAGTTGGAAAAAACAACTTAAAAAACTAAGTTTCTTTCTCATCACAAAGAAGCCATTTTTGAATAGGGGATTCATCTGCTTCAACAAGTTACAACTGAGGGCACAGGGCATAACTGAAGGACAACCGGTTTAAATCTACAAAACCTAAGACAATTTTCTGCAAATATGCAGGTAACTGGTAAATTAGAGAAACTGTAATTTGAAAACAACAACAAAAATAAAAAACCCCTACAGACAGTCTGCAAGAAATGCTTACTCTATAAACTATGTACTTGCTAAACAAGAATGTGTGGTAAGCCTGATATTTGTAATGCCACTCTAAATTGAAAACAGAGATGGACATCTATTATAACTTCCACTTTAAGGATATAAAGAGAGTAGAGGTTCTTCATATCTAACCACACAAAGTAACTTGTTAAAATCATAGAATCACAGAATCATAGAATCATTTGGGTTGGAAATGACCTCTAGAATCATGAAGTCCAACTGATAACCTAGCACAGCCAAGTTCACCACTAAGCCATGTCCCTAAGTGCCACTTCTACAAGTCTTTTAAATATATCCAGGGATGGTGACTCACCACATCCCTAGGCAGCCTGTTCCAATGCTTGACAACCCTTTCGGACAACAAATCTTTCCTAATATCCAATCTAAACCTCCCACGATGCAACTTGAGGCCAGTTCCTCTCATCCTATCACTAGTAACTTGGGAGAAGAGACCAACACCCACCTCACTACAACCTCCTTTCAGGTAGTTGTAGAGAGCAACAAGGTCTCCCCTCAGCCTCCTCTTCTCCAGGCTAAACAACCCCAGCTCCCTCAGCCGCTACTCATAAGACCTGTTCTCCAGAACCTTCACCACCTTTGTTGTCCTTCTCTGGACACGCTACAGCAACTTGATCTCCTTGTTGTACTGGGGCCCAAAACTGAACACAATATTTGAGGTGTGGCCTCACCAGTGCCAAGTACAGGGGCACTGTCACCTCCCTACTCCTGCTGGCCACACTATTCCTGATACAAGCCAGGATGCTGTTGGCCTTCTTGGCCACCTGAGCACACTGCTGGCTCATGTTCAGCTGGCTGCCAACCAGCATTCCCAGGTCCTTCTCTGCCAGGCAGCTCTCCAGACGCTCTTCCCCAAGCCTATAGCATTGCATGGGGTTTTTGTGACCCAAGTGCAGGAGCCGGCACTTGGCCTTTTTACAATTTACAATTTAAAATTTGCAACCTCTTACAGCTGACTTTGGCCCATCGATCCAGCCTGTCCAGATCCCTCTGTAGGGCCTTCCTACCCTTGAGCAGATCAACACTCCCACCCAGTTTGGTGCCATCTGCAGTCTTACTGAGGATGCTCTTAATCCTCTCATCCAGATCACTGATAAAGATATTAAACAAGACTGGCCCTAAAAATGAGCCCTGGGGAACACCACTTGTGTCTGGTGCCTGTGTGTGTATTCTTTCCCCTAGCAAAGGGGTGGCCTGGGCATCCCCTAATCCTTGGTGAAGACCCTCTCCGTAATGTTTTTACTCTAATATCGATACCTGCTATTCCTCCTATTCCTGAGATAAAATTATCTATGCTTTAATACGTGAGTACTTTCCAGCCCTGGAATCCTTTATTCCCCAATCTTCTTGACAGTCTCACCTTAAAGCTCCCCATTCGCCTGCCTGACACTACACCCTAACTCCATGTGCACCACTTAAACTTCTACAGTGATCTAATCCCTGGACCCCACTTTTCCTCTGTTATCCCCAAAGGCCACCAGGGCGTACTAGTGCCTTCTAGGTGAGCCTGTTATCTTGCTTGGCACTTCAGAGAAAAGGTGTTTTGGCTCTTAAGTTTGGAAGAGATTGAAAATACTTAATGCTGCACTTAGGAAAACATTAGGAGAGTGAAGAGAGGCCAGGTCTACGTAAGAGGTCTACAGTAGCAGTCCTCATGCAAAGTGACTGAAATTCAGCAATACACATCCAAAATTTGCAATGGCCAAAGTTAACCCAATTTTTTTTTCTTTTTTATTCCTAACATTCTGGAACATAACAGTGAAGCTGATGTCTCCAAAACAGATCAAGGTTGCCTTCAGACCATCAACAGAGTTGAAAGTTACCATAAATCCTGTATTCAGTGTAACAGAATTCAAAAATATTTTACACAGTTAATTAAAACTCTGAAAAGCACAGAGAATCCTTTCTGAGTTCCAGAACAGATCAAGGTTCCAGCTGACAGCAAAAAAGCCAAGGATCTTTTCCCTAAACCGTGGCTGCACATGTTATTGCTGTGACTGATTGGTTTTATTTTGAATTCTTTTGCTTTTATTCCCATACATCTAAAGCTGCTTTTATTCCCTATGTGATATCATCAGATGTTCAAGATTTAAAGTCTATGTCAGCAAAAAACCCAACAAGGCTTTCCATCTTTCACAATCTGATGTGCACCAACTCTCATTCAACAAAAGACCTGTCAGTAGCTCCATTATCAAGTACAGTAATAAGCTTAACTTTCTGTGTGCAGTTCTAAGCCACTTCCCATAAGAACTACACAAATGCTTCTTTGTTAAATCTTGATTCAAGATTATGGACTTTTTATCTGCAAACTGCAAGGTGCTTCAAAATCTCTAGTACTGGAATCTTTGGTAATCAGATGAGTGACAATTCACAAAGTTGCAACTATGATGATTAGAGAATCATGAGCATCTTACATAAGGAAGAGAGGATAGATGTGAGGATATGGAATTTCACCCATCTAAAGAAAGAGCTATGGGGACCTATACTAAAAACCTATTACAGGGTTTCTGTATGCTATCTGAAGCGATCAATCATTCCATGTGACCTACATAATTAATTAAATCTCCATGAAATGCGGAACAGGGTTCTTGTGTGATGGGTTGTATCATTAATTCCCATAGCCTTCAGTATTACCTTTAATTTTTGTTATTTTTTTAAAATACCACAGTGCAGTTAGATACCTCAATGAGATTAAGGCACTTTGTAAATTTGAAACAGGTTTTGTGCCTGCACATTTCATATATATTTCTCAAAACTGTTTACAATTCAAGTATTGTTATTTCTTTGTTTGGCACTAGAAGCAATATTTACAACCACATGAGGTAAATATAAGAGGGCACACCTAATTTATACAGTCCATTTCCCTTCCATTACAGACCTTCCTCTTCTTAAAATCAAATTAAATGGTATTATGCATTAGCAGAAAGTAATCAAATTGTACTTTATTTTACCAGAAAGACTACATTGTTGACCTTTTTATTTTGATTAAAAAAGTAACAGAAATTCATGTGAAGAAATTCACCAGTAATGTACTTGACTTACAAAATGTTCAACTGCATTATAAATAAGTCAAATATGTTAAAAAAGTATTTTAAACTGCTATTTAATCTTCTTTCTTTTCCCTTAAAGATGTCCTTGTAAGCTGTGTGTTATTTCTGTACTCTAAAGGCAATTTTTCAATTATGATTATCTAAGAAACAAATATAAAGAGAGAGCATTCATCCATGATATTTTTTCTGTGTCCATGTTTGTACATGCATGTGCAGTTATGGTTAAATGCATACAAGTGCAAACACTTGTTGCTGTTGGCAAACCCTTCTACATAAGGTCACAAAAAGATTTGGTGCAGAAACAAAGCCAGTGCTATCTTTTAGCTTCTTTTACAAAGCCTGTGCAAACCTCACTGGTCATAAATCATAGCATAAGAAAATATGGATCGCAGGGGGAACAGAGACTTCGATGAATTAGATTTCTTTCAGTTTGCCGTCTCTATTAGTTTCAAGGTGTACTTGTGTATTTATTGATTAAATGACAAAGTAGATTTCTTTTATTTTTCTTTTTTCTTAGTAGTAACATTTGATCAGAATGGTTTCTTAATCCTCCTCTTGTAATTATCTGTCAGGAACACAGCATGGTAGAGAAAACATGTTTATACAAAATTGTTGAACTATGTCTAGGAAAAATAAAGAACTGATTTGTCCCTAAACTACCAAAGAGAAACAAAAGAAATTATTTAAGTAGCTGAAGTGAAATCTGTGGGTATTATAATTTCTTTCAGTGATGGACACAAGCATCACTTCGAGGACTTACAGGCAAAAAATGCATACTTCAGTACAAGACTTGGATCAAGTAAGTATACTGGGTAGTAGCTGTTGAAAATATCACCCTAAATAAAGTACCTCTTTTTCACCAAGAATTCCCTATCAACATGTTTTGCCACTTTCCTACCGTATACAAGAACTGCCCCATTGAGACATTTCAAAAGCTAAAATGATCCCAATTGACTTATGAGGAACTAGAATATATAACTTTAAAAGCTACTTTGAGACTAAATTTTTATAAGAAAACTCTTAAAATCTTTGAAGTTGACCAAACTAAAATTTTGATGTAAAATCATTTATTTTTGAAAGCACAATGATTACTTGCCTTTCACACTATTTATGAAGCAAATCATGTCCCCTACATCAGTGACATAATAGTTTCTACACTTGGTTGTACTGTGGTGTGGAGACAGTTTACAGTTTACAAAGACAACATGAACTTCTTTGTACGCTTCGTTACAGAGGTAAAAATGAAATGCTTTTGTCACAGGAAAGTTAACCCAGAATCACCCCAATTAAAGGAATGCAAAGCAGAAGTACCACTCATTCCATTTCATTACCTGACACAAAATACATTTTGGATGCATCTTCTGTTCTTAGACGAGTTCATAAAACCCCATGTTATTAGAATTTTATTACTTTATTTGCTGTTAACTTATAAATCAGTTTTCAAACTAATATAAATAAAAATGATACAGTTCCTACTTCTTTATATTTAAACACTGGGGCACGGATGCCCGACTTAAACCTAACAGATCTTTTAATGTATATACGTAATGAGGCCTTGGTAATATGCCACAAGGTGGAGATGCAAGAGATTTAGAATTTGTTTTCCTGTTTTCCTTTCCATTCTTAAAGACACTTAACCATTGAACTGTTTTCGTTAAGCATTGTTGTATTTTATTACAAAAATAAGGCTCTAAAACAATATTTATCATATTGCTGTGATATTAGCCATTTGCTTTTATTTATATGCTAGTGAAGTACATCAATATCTTAATCAGTATTTTTTCAAGCATTTAAATTAAAAAATTGTTTCTAGGTATTCAGTCTCTTACTGTAATCCTTGAGACTACAGAAATGATTAAAAGAATACATAATTTTTTCTTAGATTTAGGTATTCAAAATAATTGCATTATTAGTACCTCCATGAAATATTTAACAAATTTTTCTAAGGCAGGCACACAGTCATATTATGGTAAAAAATGGGCCTTCCCTTCAGTATTACTGGAATTCAACAACTAGCCAAGAGAAGCTACAAGATAGAATATAGAAGGGCAATCTTATCACCAACAAATAATATTTTTAAAGACTTAACTTAGTTTGAGTAATTATGTTAAAACAACTATATTACTTGCTAAGAAGTTTAAACAACAGATATCATATTTAAGCACTCGGAATGGAAATCTCCCTTATGGATACTGCTTGAAGAAAATAATCACTTTCATTTAGGCAACACTGAAGTAACATACTAATTTCAAAATGTAATTTGTTAAAATATATTTGACAGTGCATTAAAAAGAGGATCATAAAACTGGCTCCTAGAATTTAGAAGAAATAAATTGCAACTGCAAACTAGCACAGCCACTTTAAAATTCAGTGCAACTCTTGACTTGTATGATTACATATATCAACCAGAGTTTTGAAACATAACTGATTAAATGGAAAAAGACATGGTAAATTCCTTTTTTGCCTTTTTGAGTTCTGTTTTCTCTCACCTAAGAAAAATACAAATGTTGCTTTTAAATTTAGAATAATGAGAGGGACCCTTAAGTAATCCCCAGTAAGACTAATGCTAGGTTTTATAAGAGTAATTTTAAATATTACTAATGTATGGATTTTTTTTAAGTATTCTGGTAATTGCCACTCAACAAAGTAGTTTAGAGGCAAATTTTAAATGAATTTGAAAGTTCAATGAATTAAATATAAAACTGGACTATAGCAAGAGTGTGTTGATATGAGTCATTATTAGTGTTTGTCAGAAAACATTAAATGTTTTAAATGTTTAAATGTAATTCTATTCTAAACAAGATAGAAATAGATTAATGTTAAATACAAGTTCCGCAGTTGTTTTTATCAAGTAAATCTACCTCTGACTGGAAATCAAATGTTCTGTTGGGAGTGGTGTACTCCATTGCACTGTGAAATTAAGAGGTACTGTTTGAAATGAAAGATAAGATAGAAATGTAAAATGACAACACATTTCTTTTGTAGTTTGGGCGGGTTTGTCAAAATAGAAAAACAAATTGCAATGACCCTCATATTCATAATATGATCATAATTACATAGTTTACCTGTAATAATTTATTTGCCCTTTAAGTCTGTCTTGGGCTGCAAACAATAAGTTTTTAGATATAATAATTTCAAAAGTATTTTCGCTGTCTGCACCTAGCATACTGTTTTCAATAACGGGGTTAACATGCACACTGAGGGAATAAAGCTTTATGTTATTTTTTAAAGGTCATATAAAACAGGAAATACAAATATCACAAGAGAACAGAATCTGGGTCCTGGGTCAAATGAAAGTTCAGTAGTATAATATAGTTTCCTTACACAGTAAATACAGCAAATGAATAAACAAGAACCTGAAAATGTATTTGTGGCAATATAGGCAGAGGTTGTGGCCATTCAATTTTTGTTATACCAGAAATATATTTTGTGTTTTGATACTCAGAAATAAGGTGCATTTTTCCAAAGATTAACTGAAGCACCTCTCTCTAGAGATAAAAAAGCACTAATTTAAACTTTATGACTGATAAACAACCATCAAGTTTGTCACCAATGAATCAAAAAATCCAACCCAAGCCACTAGGTTTCCCACAGAAGAAATTAAATTAAAACAACAGTACCTGTGGATCTCTCTAGAAGACAAACCAACCCTGAAGTACAACACAGCTCCATTTTTCACGTTTAGAACAACCAGCTGGGAACAAACTGAGTATAAATCATAGGATTCTGCTCTGTTCATCTTGATGATTCAAATGTGCATCTACATCCAGCTTGCTCCAAGTGGCTATTATACTACCTTATTTTTAAGTTTAAGGTTAAGGGGGACAACTCACCTTTTATTGTGACAAAAAATGTTTTGGAATTTTGTCTCATCTCATTGGTCAAAGAGAAAATCCTTTATTATTACTGTAGGACAAAGGATTTGCAACTATCTGTTATTTGAGAAATATGCTATTGCAGTAGTTTATCTCATTGTATGGGTCTTGAAGATGCATGGCAGCATCTCAAATCAACTTTTAAATAGAACTGCATGGAATTTGCATGACATTGGGAATACTGAAAAACTTACACGAAGAAAATGTGGTTTTTGATTGGTATGAATTATATATGGTGCTGACAGATTGTTCAAGGGCTCTCTTGTGCTTCATGCATTGCTTTTGATAAAGTTTTAATTTGACTTCTTCTCATTAACAATTTTTACTGAAAACTCCAGACATGTGACTCAATTATCTATTCATTCCTTGAACAGTCTTAGAAGATCTAAAGGTGATGTGCTCTGTTAGGGTTCCAATCCCAAAATACATGAATATACAGCTGTCTTTCCTCACATTAACAATCATCTTGGTTTCAATGTCAACAGGATCTCTTATGGAAATAAAGTTGGGTGTCAACACATGCAAGGCTGTATATGAACAACTACTCCAGACTAAAATGACAATATAAAAGGAATATAAAAAAATCAGAACAAACAAGTCGAAAAATGTCCTTACAAAAGCTGTATACTCTGTAATTTTTTTCTCCTAGGTAAAGGAAAATGTACAGAGGTTCTGAAATACATGCGAAGACTCCAAATCTTCACTGCACACTCCAACATAAAAAGTAATGTCATTTAAACAGAGAAAGGGTTAGTAAGTTACACTGTGTATTGCTGCTTTGTTAAACCACATAAACTCTCTAACTCAACTCGATTGCTAGACTAAGCTTTCACTGTTCTTTATAATTACTGGAGTTTCTATAGAAATATTTGCTTCAGAATTCTGAAAGAATTAACATTTTAACACAAAAGCAAACAAAACCACTTTGCTAGCTGCTAGAGATTTTTTCAAAGGAAGTAAGTATCATTAACGTATAACAGTGTACAGATCACTTACCACCTACCTATTCTTCAGGTAATTAGTTCTTACAGTCTACTGGAGTTAAAGTTGCAGCCTATCCACAGAAAGGAACCTTAAAACTAAGCAAAGAACCTCAAAATTTGGCATCAACATAAATACAACTTCATATAACAAACATCAACTACCCTGCTGATTTACTTCAGTGAGTTCCCATTTCTGAGTAATTAAGTAAACAGAAACTGAACACAAAGTAGTGAGAAAACCCTTTTGTGGAAAGGAAGAAAAAATAAGTTCATAAGAAAGATATACATATATATATATAATTTTTTTCCTTTTCATATATATATACATATATACTTATATGTATATAGTAATAAATATATAAAGTCATTAGATACTATAATATCACAATTTTAAAAACACACAAATATACATATATTTGCATATATAACATATCACCGAAGAACGTAACAGAAGCCCTGGTCCTTAAAATTATCTGTACACTTATCTGCAAGCATAAACATAGTTCTCAGTGTGAATACTATTTGCATGCACTGGGTCATTAAAAGAGTACAAAAGAGAAAGAAATATGCACAGGATAGGAAAACATAATAATGAAAAGATTGATTCTGAGAAGAAGGGAAACTTGGAACTCGAACGAGCAGCAATTCACAATTATTTTGAAAGAGAAAATGAAAGCTATATTTATTTAAATGATATCAATTAAGGAAGAGATTGCAAACCAGTAATGTGTGAGGGTGAAATTTTTAACTCAGAAATGGATTTACTACCTGTTCCATTCTGTCTATCCGTAAGTGCTGCATTTATCCTACAAAAAAATGTATTTCCCTTCTGAGTAATACTGTACAAAAGACACAGTGTTTCAAAAATAGATTTTAAAAGGCTAGAATTAGGAAAGAAATAGTTTTAGTGATATCAAGCATTACAGAGATTTGCTAATCCAAGTGAGAAGCAGAAATGAAATATTCTCTTGTGAGGAAATACCCACAGTATGCTTATCCTTTATGATTTACATGACAAATACTACATATTAGAGAGAAAACCCAAGCGACTCTCATGGGAATTATCTGTATTATTCCATAGGAAGACCTGATCCCTTGATAATTAAAATATTCTGTTTTAAAAGAGAAAGTATACATAGCCTAAATATCTAAACATTAGAATTTAACAGCACCTTGGAAAACTATTTTAACATTGTTAGCTGTATCTCACTTCTCAGAAAAAAAACCATAATCTAGTTATGAAGAAAAAAATGCAATTTACAGCTATGCTTTGTCTTGTGACAGATGGACTTGACTCAGTATAAACACTAATTCCTCCAGACATCTACTTATAACAGCTATGCCCAATCTATAACATTTAAAAATAAAAAGTATATAATTAAATTATAATTTGCTGAAACTCGTTTTTTGCTTCAGCAAAAATCCTCATAAAAGAAAAACCTTTTAAAAAAATAATGTGTCCTCAGAGACATTAAATATATCAGTAAATGATGAAAAGAGGCAACACGAAAAAGGAATACTCAAAATTTTAGAAAACAAAAAGGCTACATATCTGGAAAGCTCTTTTTCAACATTCGGAATCTTACACGTATCAGCAGAATACCACAGTGCATCTCAGGTCCTTGTGCCAACAATTTAATCTGAAAAGCTTTGTACAATTACTTTACAGCTAGAAATAGGACTTTTTAAGTTAGGCAAAATCCAGAGCTACTAGGTAATGGAAAGTCTAGAAGACAACTATCAAGACAAGTGTCATTTTCTCCAGGTTACTTGACAGGACTCGTTATGAGATAAACATATTCCCTGAACTGTGCTAACTGCACCTCTGTTAATGACAGTTTGTATACTTTGGTTTTTCAGAAATTTCTTAAGTAATTTCTCATGGCGCAGCTGTACAAAGTGCTGGTTTTGAACGCTTCCTTCCACACTTTTTTCAGAAGTTGTGGGTTGGGGTTTTTTTGGGTTCTTTTTTGGGGTGGTGGTTTTTGGTTTAGTTTGGGTTTATTGTGTTTTCTTTTTCCCTTTTCTCTTAGTGGAAGCCTACAATTTAAAGATTGACTTGAAATGACTTTCTGCACATACAGACAAAACCCACCGGTATGACTACTTTTCTGAAGTGGAAGTAAAGGATTAGAGACTTTTGTTTTTAACTACCAGTAAGAATCCAGTTTTTAAGTAATTCTTAGTAAATTTACACTTAACATTACTGCAAGATCAGACCCTTAAAACATCCACTCCTGTTTCACAGGCTAGTTTCATAAAATCTTTTAATCTTTGAACACCAAATCTCACTTTTGTGTTTCAGAGTGCACAGTACTCTGCACCATTACACACTTTATAAGTAATAATTTACTTAAAACAAATTCCCAGCACTAAGGATATCAATAAAACCCAGAACTAGAGCATAAAATTGAAAAGACAGTTACACAATTCTGTGTGTGCTTGCTGCCCTAGGTCAAAGCTATACATCTTCACATCAACCTAATTCATTTGACACACAGTCTTCCCACAGCTGAGAAAGCCTAGCTTTCTTACTAGTTCTTAGCAAAAGCTTAAATAGAAAACCCCTCATGTTTAAGTAAAGTTGAAGTTGTGACAGAAATCAACAAAAGGCAGGAAATTCAAAGATAACACTGACAATCCATGCTTAATTCATGATTGTTTAACAAAAGGGCAAAATGATACGAGGAACTAATGTCAGCTTTAACTCCACTCTGTCTGTGTTCTTGGGCAAACAGGTGTTTATCTCAAAGATTATACTAATTCAGTCTCTCCTGTCAGTCTAGGTAAATTCTAGTGAATATTTAGCATGTAACAATGTGCTGGATGTAAAGAAACTTTTAAAGTAATTTTCAGCATTGTAGCATGTTACACTGTAACTAAATAACAAATATCATTAATTAAAAATGGATTTTTAGAAAATTATAGTAGACAAACAGAAAGATATCATTCTATAATTTTTTGAGGTAAACAAAATATACTTTTTGTATACAAAAAACCCAAAATTAACCATTTTGTAATGTAACATAAAATAGAGTAATTTTTTTTTCTCATGTTAACAACTCTTAGTATGTACACATACTTAAATTCCTCTTTGAATCCTCTTCTGTCTCTCCTTTTGTATAATATAACAAAACATTTTTCTGGGCAGCAAAATGTCAGAGAAAGTAATGCTGCCTATAGCTAAGTTTTCAGGATGTAACAGTTTTCAACCAATTAATGAAGTCTAAAACTTCAAAAGAAAATCTAGTATTGAGTGTTTTAAAATACTAATTGCATATACTCATGTCTGTGTTGTAGTTTTGCATACAAACAAAAGAATTAAATTAACAAAATTATGAAGTTCACACTTCATAGTCTTCACTAGAGTACATGAAATTACCTCACCCATACATACCTATAGCATTAATTGAGGGTAACAGTAACAGTTTTTGCTGTAATTATTTTCTTTATTTACTGTTGTTATTTTTATTATTATTGCCTAATTAATGTCACAAATGATTACAAATTTTGTTGGAAATTAGCAATATTACTTATTTTTTTCCAGTGGAATTGCTAAGCAATTATGACCTTGTCCCAGAGGCTGAAACTCCTCTAACTGCCATATCATCAAAATTGGTGTTGAACAGTTTCAAAAATCCTGCATCTGTACTCCATGCCTGCATCTGTACTCCATCAAGCTGCAAGAAATCTGGTTACCAGCTCTAGGTATGTTTTAAAAACCCAGTGAAAATAGGTACAGTTATAATTTAAAGCTGGTGTCAAGATTTTAATTTCCAAAGCAAAGACAATTATGTGTTTCACTCTCAGGATTAACAAAAAAAAAAAAGCACAATTGCTGTATGCTCCCACCCAGTCATGGCCTCACAGAGCTACAGACGCTACTTACTTCTTGGGGGAACCTGAACAACTATGCATGTGAAGTTGTAAGTCTGTTGTAAGTCTTTGTAAGACCATGGGAGGCCACCTGAACGATCCCACAAGAAGTCAGGCACATGCTTCTCAGCTGATTTCTCCTACTTGACACAAATACGAAGATGCAGAGGATAGGAGGGCTTGAAAAGCCTCTGAGGAAGAGAATGGTTGCTCTCTTCCCTTTGTAGAAGAGAGGCAGCTTCTTTGATAAAGGAAGTTCAACAACGAACTGAGCTTGCAGCATTGTAAGTTGCTCACTTTTTTAACTTAACAGCACCACAAACAAATGTGGGAAGTCGTCCACTGAAGTACCAGGAAATAAATTAAAAAGGAAGAATGGAAAAGGGTGAAGCCCGGCTCCACCCTGCAACACTGTTTTTAACCTAATTAATATTCACTTGCTATCACATTTTTAATCTAAGGCAAAGTCTTGACTTCCTTATGAAGCATAATTTATGCTTATAAATTCTACTTTGCTGCAGTTTGTTTTGCTTTTTCAGCATGTCAAGCTGGCATGCTGAGATATGCTGAAGATTATAATGATAATCAATTAGTCTTAATAATATATCAAAAATAGGTCAGTATCAGAGCTGCTTTGCTGGATGTCTTACTGATCCTTATAAGCATAAATAGTTAAAATTTTAAGTGAATAGTAAAACTTAGTATCAACACTATCAACTAAAAATGTTCTCAAAGTCCCAGTAACTGACTGCAATAATGTTGAATGACTCCAGAATCCAACACATGAGTGACAGGTGAGCCTTAGTCCACAGAAGTCAACAGAAGCTCAGGTTGGATGACTATGGTTGCCAAGCTAATCAACCAAACTACATACATTATACACCTACTCATTCTGTGAAACACACTGCTCACTTTTCCTCTAGCCACGGACACCTCCTTTCCCATTTCCCCACTCTTTAATAAGCAAGACTTGCCTATCCCCAGTTTCTTTGCTTTGGTTTCTCAGTGTGTGTTTCCCTACTTTTGGGAGAAATCCTGTTTATCTCTCAGTAACTGCAGGCAATGAAGGGTGAAATCAGTTTGAGAAATTATTGATCCTCAAGATGTGGATTCCATTATTCCCATGATAATTCTTCCTACATGGGTTGTCAAAGTGAGAAAGGACAGAAGTACAGCTAGTAGATCTATAATACACAAATGGACAGTCTCGCTTCCAGCTGAGGTCCTGCACCTCTGACCCTGTAACAGTGACAAGAAGCACCTGCACTGTTGCTTCGTGTTCTACAGACAATTCCTCTCCCTGAATCTCCAGCATACCGTTCTCATTTCACACATTCATTAATTCATCTTGGCCAAGTGGTATCAAGCCATGAAAATCTATGGTTTTAACTTTGGCAAGATCTGTTCTGCACATGGAAGTACAAACAACTGCAAACCAGAGAAAACTGTGGTATAGACCCATGCTCCCTCTCCTCTGCCATGTCCCAAAGCTCCCACAAGTGCTACAGCTGTTGTGTGAGCTCATGTTCAAATAATGAGGACATGAGGCAAGCTGAACTCTGCAGACCAACATACCCTTGAATGTACCCACGCAAACCACAATGAAGTGCAAAATCTGAAGGGGAAAATAAAAGAATGAGTTTGTGCCCACTAGGAAGGTAATTTATCACTTTGACACATAATTCTTTATAAAAGCTACGGAGTAAACATTTAAAATAAAAACGAGTGAATGAGAAACAAAATAATACGAATTTGAGGTCAGTATCTTATTTGAAAATAACAAAACTAGATAAAACTAAGCAGCCTCTGCAAACACACTCAGGTGTTAAGCTTTCCTATTCCAAATGAAAATTCTGTCTCTCTGTGTGGCAGACAGAAAGCCTAATTCCTAAGGTGCTCCTTTCTATTTTATCAGTATGGCATTTTTGAGGGATTAACAAGTTGATTCAAATTTTATGGCCTACAACAAGGCAATCAATCCACACTCATAGTTGATTAGTTATCCTTTTACAGCATCTAGAAATGCACATATATTGTTGGATTTTCTCTCAAATGCTATCCTACTCTTCAGGACAATTCAAAGGGCACTCTACCCAGTCTGCCCAGTAATTGTCAGTTCTATAATCCTTATAGAACACTTTGCAGCACCTAAATAACACTGACTTTCATCTTATAACCACAGCTATTTTTAAGCATGCCAAACACTTTTTGTACATTTCATATTCTTCTGGATAAAGGTTTTCAAAATTTTTATCTATAACATTTCTAATACTTTTATAAGAGTCCCTGTGCAAAGCTAGTAGAGCTCAGTCGTCATAAAAACAAAGACATAGGTATATTACATACCATAGTCGGTGATCTTACAGGATACTAAATACAGCTCCTTCAGGTTCTGGCCTTCTTTGGCAATCACCTCCACACATCTGGAAGACACATACAGTAAAATCACAGTTAAAAGACAACAGATCATTTTTAAATAGCAAGAGCATAATCCACAAGTGTAATGTACTGTATCTCAATTTCTTAATTTTGTGAATTGTTCCATACAATTCACTGAAAATGCATATGGCTACATGTATACACTGGAGAAAAATATTATTTTACATTGAATGCTTTTATGTCAATATTCCCGTAAGTCTTTCAATACATGAGTAGTTTGAAATATATACAGACAAGTCCTTTGGAAAATAATACAAATGTGAATTTCCATTTCTTTATTACTCTGTAACTTTGGAAAGTTTCTATTGCAAGATTTAAGCTTTAAGAGTTTTCTTCTAGGGAAGAACTATAAATGAACTGTAATGAGGACAAAAGTTAAGAAAATGTAATTTTAAAATCATGTTTGTGTTTCTTTAGTGATTATTCCAGGAGTCAGCATTCATCAGTCCATGAAACAATACATGCCACTGGTGTTCCAATATGTTGCTAGAGAACCTTGGATAGATGAGAAGACAGCTCATTTGTTTGTTTTGTCACAACTATAATCAATTTGCAATGAGACACATAAGATTTTTTTCTGTTAATCACCTTGTTTGATTTCTTGTAAGCAAGAAAATATGAAAAGTAAAATTGTCTTATAAAAAGGAGCTTATTATACATTTGAAACCAAGTCTATATTAATGCTATGTTTACAACTGCATTGTTTTTAGTGTATCACGCAAAAATATAGTTCATAAAATATAATTCCAGTCCCATTAATATAAAATGCACCACTGTTCATTAGATCAGCTAACATGACTATTGTGCTATTCTCTACAGAGACATATTTTAAAAAGTGTATTTTATAGAATAAATTGCAAGAATTTCTTCTGATCCACTATATTCCTCTGTAATTTTCAGATCAATTACCCTATCATCTACTCTGCCTCTTAAAGCAACCCTCCCACAGTACACAAAATTAAATCACGTGCTAGTTTAAAAAAGGAAAAAAAAAAGGTATGCTGAATTTGGCATAACTTTTGGAAAATAAATTTACTCCTCAGGGACATTTTTCCTCCACTTACCACCACCAACAGATTATCTCCCAATCTGATTTAACTGTTCATGCTGCCAATTTTAGATTTTAATACCAACAACTTAATTCTTATAACTTACAATAACACAATAAGTGAATGATAGCCCTTCATATCTATTCGTTCCCTCTCTGCTTCCTTCTAAAATTCACTACTACTAATAAAAGAGCATGCCTCTGACGGAATACCACAATCATAGTTCCTTTACCACTATTACAAATACTCAACCCTTGAAAACTGTGAGGGCCTAATATGCAGAAAATTTTTGCAATGCTTGTCATTGGAAAAAGGTTGCCTTACTTTATGAATACACAGAGAAAGGAGAGAAATATTTGAAGTGGTAACCCCTGACACTGAAGAAAAACAGGGTGGACCTCTAGATTTTGTACTTGTTTAAACCCACAACTTCTCTGCTAAGAAAATTAGCAAGCATGACCGTTGTTATTCCTTAGAAGTTACACCAGCACTATGCTTTTTAGTATAAACTAGCCTCAGAATTATACATTTTCATCAGGTTACTTCCTAAAAACCAGGTAAGTTTTAGAGCATTAAACACGTTCTATGTACATGAGAAATGTCTTCTGTTCCTGTAAGACATGATTTGGAAGAAGATACTCATCCTTGTTAACTGGCTTATCAAGATCAAATGGGCCATTATTTATTCAAGAAAAATACTTTCTAATAATGACATTTTTTTTGCTAATATTAGTAATATGAATTAACAGAAAATCATTATCCTGTATTTTATTAGACAGTATGTTCATTAGACATTTCAGCAAATAAGATGTAATGGAGAGGTGAATGGACATTGCAGCTGAAAGTTTTTGTTAATGCTTTTCGCATATATAATTTAGCAGAGTACTGAGATTACAAAACACTTCTTATGTCGGATAAAAATTCTGAACATAGAAAAATATTTTTAAAATTTTTTCTAATGACTACAATTTTAAAGATTACTTCTGATCATTTTTAATTACTGAGAGTTGATCAAAAATGTAATATAGCAACCATTGTCTAACATCACCACCCCACAACGTATGTCAAGATGACAACAAAGACTTGTAATTTTCCCTAAAACTTCAGTTACATGAATTTTCGATCAATCAGGGTCAAATTTGTATTACCTGCGCATTTTTCTTCCATACGTATTAAAATATAAACATACTTGAGGAAGAAAATTAATTTTCACACTCAGAATAACTGATGAGCAAACATGAGCGAAGTTTCATTAGCCAAGGAATAGAGAAATAAGACTATAATTAGAGCTTTGATAATGTAAGTCTGGATCAGAGCTGGCCAAAGCTAGAATCTCTTCACTTGTTACATTGTAAATAAGTATTATCTAGAACCATGTAACACATGAAAACGTCAAAACAGAGAAAATGAAGTACTTATTTCAGGAAGAAATTGCTCATTCATTAAACCTGAAAATATTATCTAACAAATTCATATGCCAAGCTTTCCCTAGATCTGCCCAATATTTTATGAATGCTGTTCTCTGATAGACTGATATGCATTTCAGTTTTATTGCATTTGATTCTAAAAATAAGAAATGAATATCACACACTATGAAATTTACAGTGCAATCAGGAGCAAGAAAAAGGCGAAGAGCAGAAATTGATTTCACATAAACAAGTCAAACAGTATTTCAGAAACCAAGAATATAACTAAAAACATACCTACCTACTGTTAATACAAAATAGTTACAAGACCACAGATGTTTGTAAGACAACTAGAGCTTGCTCAGCACTGTGATGTTGAACACATCAGCACTACATCCCAAAGTTCATTACGTTCAGAGACTAACAAACCAAAGATTGCCTCTTACTGTTATAATTTCTAAAAATGTCTTCCTACTTGAAAAGCTAAAGAAATCTCAAGAAGAAAAGGATAGAACTAGAATGTTGTTAAAATTCCAGCAATTAGTATCAGGAAAAAACTCTCAATCTTGGTTACAGAAACTGTGGAAATGTGTCTATGAACATGTACTTTTGTACTGCTCTTCCCACCTTGTCTGTATATAAGAGCAGAAAAATTAGTTAAGCGTACAAAGATTTACTGGTGTAAAGCTTCTCTGCAAACAAGACTCTTCAAAAGTAACAAAACTGCATGACTGAGACATAGATATGCGTACTGATGACTTCAAATTTAGGACCATCACCTTGATGGCTCCCAGATATAAATCTGTACAATGAATTCACAATGCCAAGGTTTCTTACTTTCCATGATGTGATACAAAACGTGCAAGCTTAAAAATAATAAAAAAGACAAATTAGAAAATAAGTCATTCAAAACCCTGTAATCCTATTCTCTTAGCCAACTGACCCCTATGTTCTTTGACTTAAAAGAAAGCTTAAGATTAATGAATTAA
This sequence comes from Phalacrocorax aristotelis, assembly GCF_949628215.1. Classification (NCBI taxonomy): domain Eukaryota; kingdom Metazoa; phylum Chordata; class Aves; order Suliformes; family Phalacrocoracidae; genus Phalacrocorax; species Phalacrocorax aristotelis. Next base: position 21,970,670 of record NC_134311.1, on the reverse strand, counting down.
ACTGTGCAAGCTTCTACCTGGAAAAAAAGATAAAAAAGATCATTGAGTTACGGAAAAATGATTGGTTTTTCTATATACATTCACTGCTTTTATGTTTTTGGTCTAATTCTAAAAACCTTGGAAAATCGTATTTGTGACAACTGAAAGGAACTAATGAGAAAATATGACTACAGTATTTGTGGTATAAGTGGTCCTGGGAGACCTTGTTACAGTCTGAGATGCTATTCAGCCCCAAGTCAACTAATTGGAGTTGCCATATGCTGGTTAAGAGATCACAATTTGACAGAGTGAGTTTCACTCACTGTAGAGGTGTAAAAAACCCAAAACATTAATACACTCCCTTGGTAAGTTTCAAAATGAACATCAGACTGTTTACACGGCTTCTTCGCATTTTACTGTCATATATTTGTCTCTAAGCAGTAAAGTGAACACCGTATTATCCTTCAAAACATAACCAAGACCACTACTGGGAACCAAAAGAGAGCTGGGAAAGAACAAGAACACTAAAATATACAGTCAACAACCAGAAATAGTTCACAAAGAAATATATGGAGGTCCTCAAAAATTAGGGTTTTGAAGGTTAAATTCCGGCAGAAAATAGTAGCTGCATATAAAATAATAGTGTCATTGGTTCTGATGACTTAAACATTCCTATGGAAGGCAATAATGCAATATAACAAAACAATTCCTCTTACCACAGAATCACACGCAGAGTCTTAAGAAACTGATGTAATCTCAGGCCTTCTGCATTCAGACTAAAACAGTGAAAGGACTAACATTTTACTGGGAGATCTATAAACCCTTGTAAAACCTCATAATGATAAATAACGAGATTCATGCACTGATGGATACATATTCTTGGTTCAGGATTCTCTTTTATTAATAATTTTATTTAAATTCTGTCCAACATATCTCTTTCAGTATATTTGTTTTCTAATACTTTATACTAATAAGAGGTATGATTTTCACTTGTCTTTCAGTTATCCTGGTATGCAGTTTTTACTGCCATTTTAACATGCTGGTCACATTCAAAATATATATTTTAAAGTTGTTTTATTTGAACACCAAGAACTACAACTATAAGAAACAATCACAGAGCCAGCAAAACAGGGTAAGACTTTAAATCAAATACACAAACTGAATTTGAAAAGCACTTTTTGTCTGGAGCCAATATGCAAAGTGTCACTAGTTACAGAAGTTAACAGCAATTATCTTAGGGCACTCATTGAGTTCTGATTAGCAAGGAGATATTCTTTAGAAAATCAATGTAATTTAAAATTAGGTTTACCAAACAGTTTTGTGACTTAGAGTACCAGAAAATAGATAAGCTTTTTTCCCCAATGGAACTCACAAACTACAGAGGTAAAGGCAGACAAGTTCCCAAGCGTCTGCTTGTGCTCTGAGCTAGTCAGATGCAACCAAGGTCCAATCAGAAAGCTACACAGATAAATTAATCAGGACTGTGCTTAAGCTATTATGCCCTGTCTTTCAGCGATAAATATCTATTTTCAAATATTTATTAGTCTTATCTAAAATGTAATGCCTTTATAATTCCTGTTACCCTCACTGCATATAAATCCAGCAAGCAATTAAGCCAAGAAAGGAGAGATTTTGCAAATTGTTTAATTCCACTCTCTGATATTTACATGTAGTACCATTCCAGGTGGCCTTTGGTTCCTTTCTGACTTGGAGAAACTGGCTACTATAATGGATGTAACAGAAATAAACAACTATAAAAAATAGTTTTATTCTGAAACCCTTGTGGATCTGATCTTCCACAGCTAATCATTCTATAGTATGGAAGACAATTAAGTGGTATATTTTATTTTTTAAGAACTTTGAAATATTTTGGAATTCAGATTCAAGATGAAAAATCCCATTAGATACAGCACTTCAAATACAGTTTCTTAAATCCACTGTGGCAACTTGCCTGCTGTCGTAAGCAAAATCCAAGAACTGTTAACTACCAGCAAGCCAATACACATTTCTTAGCAAGCATTATGTTTTGTATTATACAAACATTCAACATTATAGAAACAATGGCTTCCTTCCTGAACTGTTTCAGTTATACTTTTACACTAGAACACTGGTAAAGTACTTGCCTTACAGGTATGATATAGCTGGATTACTCTGTTATATTAGGGTGCTGGTGTAGAAAAGGAATTGCTTACTACATGTTGCTTCTTCACACAGCTAATGTCATGATGGCTTCTCCTAAGCAAGCGTAAAGGTAACTATCATGGTGTTACCTACTTACAAATGCAAAAATATACAGATTTAGAAAATAATGACTGCAGTGTAGCTATAGACAGGATCAGGGGCTGGCAAATTGTAGATTTTATTTCTACTCACATAAGCAAATCCTTGTGAATTCAAAAAAGATACTTGATGTCCCACTGCCTCATTTTAATTTACGTGAAGTGCACTGCAGTGTACAGAGAGGGTGTGGTCACATTCTAATGCTGAATGTGTGTTCTGATTGAATCTTTAGTTGAAATGATTAGTAACTGATGCTGCACGTGGAAAGAAGTTCAGAGACAGACCACCACACGTGCTGCAATTCCAGAGGAGAGTGCAAAGGAAAGGAGACACTCGGGAAGGAAAGCCTGAAATACTGCTATAACTCTGTCTCCTGGGTACAGATCACACAAGGGCATACAATGGCAGAGTTGCACCATTTCTTGCATGGAAAGAGTGGGTATTGAGCATGGATAGCTTAATTTTTTTTCTGGCCTTTTAGAGATTATATTCACATGCTTCAGGCCTCAAGATTTTTCCTGGAGTTACAGTGGCCTCAGTTTTGGTGGATTTTTTTTAATGTAGTCTTGTGCCATCGCAGTAGGGTATAGTACATGGAATATTCATAATCCATTTGTTTTTATTGTATGCAAAATAGCCTTCTTTCCTCAAAAAAAACACCCAAGTTTAATAGTAAAAATAAGAAATGGGAACTATAATGACTGCTGTGCTCTAATTTCTCAAAAATGTTCTTTAGACAGTCCTTTTAGAATGCTTGGAAAGACTTTAAAATACTTCTATAAAAATGAAGAAACATCACCTGATATTTTGAAAATAAAATTTTGAGCGTTTTTATAGTTTTGTACTTCTTGAGCTCAACAAGGACTGCACACATATGAAAGATTTCACCATATGCACTGCTTGATTTTCGTACCACAGAGGCTGACATACACTTCGCAGAGCTTTGCACATAGGCAGCTAAACTATTCAGATTCACCCATTCAATCCTCTTTGCATAACTTAATTTTTTCTAATCCAGATAAATGCCTAACCGCTACCAGCTATTCTTTTATGTATACCTTTAAAGACTATCCTTTCTTGAGATGACAGTGCAGATCACGGTCAATGGGTGATGTGGACTGAGAACAGACTTCATCAAGGGCCTCTCCTGCTAACTTTAAGCAAACAGCAAAACCTCTGCCTCCTTTTCTCCTGTCCCAAATGGAAGCACATTCTATAAATTATTTTTTTTTATTGTGTTATAAACAGAGGTGGTTAAATATTGGTAAAGGCTTGGTTCTGTGAAAACATAAAATCCCTATAAAGGTTTGATAAATATTCCTAATCCTATTCTTGGGAGCAGTAGTATTGCTAAGAATTATCATTATCTAAATTTATACAAAAGGAACAAGGTTTACAGGGAGAGGTAATCTCTTTCGTTAGACAGTAAAAAAGTAGTCTTTTTTTACAGGACATAAGGAAGCTTTCTGCAAAACCATCCTATCATCAGATCTGATCCTTCTCCTCTACTGCTGAAGGACATTCAAGTTTGTACAGAATTTCTGCTTATATAACATGATGATAGAGCAGAAGAAGAATGAAGATAATCAAAGAGAAAAAAAAATCCAGTACTCATCATAATTCATATATCTTTGGAATTGATTTGGGATCCAATTCTCTTTATATTTCAAGAATTAGAGTAAGTTGCTAGATATGTTACATTAATTTAATGCTGCTGATGTTAGTAAAACTCATGAAAGAAAAGATCAAGCTCAATGCATTTTTTTGGAAAAATGCGATAAAGAAGAGAGATTAAAGAACATCAACAATAACTGAATTCTACAGTTCTCAGGCAAGGCTAGTATGCTAAGGTCTCACCCAAAGGGTAGCATCACAGCAAATTTTGTATGTAAAATTTAGTGGATTTCATACATCATACGTTACCAGAAATCTTTTAGTATACAACTTTTAGCTGAGAAAAAACGTCCTTCCCTACTAAAATTTAAGTGTCTTGATTTGCCATGAAGTACTATACAAATCTTGATCAGAATGCCAAGGTTCTCAGAAACCACACTTTAACGTAGAGAGAATGCACTGAGAGAGCAATGACTTTTAAAAAAAAAAATGCTTACAGGCAAATTTCAGAAACTCTTCATGAAATGATTATGAATTCCTTTCTGTACGGCTGTCTGGCTAGCATTTCTATGACTGGTACACTGCTTTAAGAAAGCAACAATAAAAAGCTTGATGGTACTGTCTGTGCTTCATATGAAGTAAAATTACCTCCTTTTAACTCAGACAAGATACTAGCAAAAATTAGAAACTGAAAGAGCAGTATTTCTTTCTATGCATCATAATATTAGTAGATTGCCAATTATATTCTGTAAATACAGATTTTAATACTACCTAATAATGTATGAACTTCATCTAATATTATTCAATTCTTCAAAGTACTTAACAGAATAACTTTTCATGTAATCTTACTGGAAAATAATCTGGCTAGACAGAATACTAGGATATACTGTGCCCTTTTAAACTGTAGTGAGAAAACACGGCAGTTTTCAGTAGGTGCAGAATTCGTATCAGAACAACTAAAAACACAATGAAATGAAGGAGACATTATTTTGTGTTCCTGATTTAGAGTGTCACCAAAAATACCAATCCGAAAATTAGTCTAAATTGCTGTTGTAGGTAAAAATAGAAAAGGATCGAAAGGGTAGGTTAATGCATGGTTAAAATCTGTAAAATAAAACTAAACCTTAAGAGATATTACACCTAAATCAAGGTCTTGCATTTTTACATGGCATGTATGTAATTTGTAAAAATTAGCTTTATTAACTGAGCCTGAAGGCTGATCCCTGTGACCACTTTGAACATTACAGAAAATGCAGTTTCCCAGACAGTTATGCAGCAACAGAAGTAATTTTTGGCACCTTGAATTTTCCAGAATTCAAAAGTCCAAAAGCACAAGAGGATTATACATTAGCAATATATAATGTGATGTCAGATGCTTTACATGGTAAGATATAAGTGAAGAAACTTTTTTGAGTCCCTCCTGTCTTAGAGTCCCCTGAGTCTTCTTGAGATCGTTCTGATTTTGTTAGGGCATTGAGCATGCTGGTAATTATTTATATTTGGTGTATCATAATATTGTTTATATTTTTGTAAAACAAACATGACTTATTGATATCCGCCTGCACTTGCATCTGCAGACAGTACTGTCTCATTGGCTACCCCAAAGTTACCTAGCTACTAAAATGTAATGAATTGCCACCCAACACGAAAGGAAAAAGCTTAAGAACAAGTAGAAAGATTTTGACTGAAATTTTATGAGTTGGATAGTTTTTTCTTTCTAATCTATCAGAAGCATTTAACAAACCATCACACCCAACAGTTCATATCCTCTTCTGGCTGAGCCTCTCTGTTCATTGATGTAAATATCCTAAATCTTGACAGTCTAAGTTTAGATGTCTTTCCGGCAAGCCTCAGCTAACTTTGCACTGAAGAGAACAGAAATAGTAATCTAATTCCTTAATGGCATCTCAGCTATGACAGTGATTATTATGTTCTGCTGCAAGACAATCAGAAACAGCTTCAAATGATTTCTTAAATTGATCCAACTGGACCCACAAGGGTGCAACTGTCTAAACCATTAGAAATTATGTAGCCAATTAAAATCTATATATTCAAAAAGCCAAGGAAGTTTCAGTGGGTTGTATTTTTGCCTCTCTGGAGAACTCAGGCACGAATTCTGTGATTTATTCATAAATTATTACACATAACTATAATTCCATAGAATTTTTAATAAACCATTATTAATAAAATATAAAAAAATCTATGAAATCACTGAACTGCAGATCTGCCTTTCCCTACCTTCCTGTAGTAATATATTTAAATTAGGGTTTGAGCAAGCTGCATTTATTTAATTCACAACTTTAAAGAGGTACCTTCTCATTCTAAATATATCGCATTAAAGTAATAGAAGTTGCTGATGGTTGAAGCTTTCCAAGGAAAGGACACTGTTACCACATTAGTCTTAGCTCTAGAACTTGGCAGTCACTTAAACCAGGTCAAACAGAGTTAGAATTGCCAGTCTCTCTGTGTAAGAAGTCATTTCTGTATAAAAGTAACACAGGCACATTTCTTCACTCACCAGGGAAGATGGGGGAAAAGCAAAGTAACTAGTATGTGGGCTTGATAGAAACAGTGGGGGGCAGGAAAATGTTACATATTTTCCATATGTGCAACTTCGAGAAATCACAGAAGGAATAGTACTAGGAAGACATAAACTCTGGCACTTCTATTTCCAGGCAGCTAAGCAACCCAGACAGCAGAAGCATGCTGATGGTCAGCTGGAGCAAACACGTCCACCATTCAACACAATGTTTCAGGTTATTATGAAATTAATTCAAAGCAGGTACTGTTTACCAAAGTTGTTCTGACATCCATTGTGTTCACAATTTCTGTGGCTGCCACCCCATTTGCTGTACTTCATCAGAAAAGCTGTAAGAAGAAATCTCTAAAATAACGTAAGCACATTCTGTACTTCAAGAATAAATACTGTGTCAGAGGACACCTTGTTTTTAGTAGCATTCACTGTGTACTAAGATATTCACAGGTTATACTGACAAAGATAATTGGAAAAGATTATGCTCTAACTCTCTTAGTTCTGATTAAATGACTCATTTTCAAGGTTCACATGGAAGCCTCAGTAATTGCAGGATTATTGGCAGAACACATAACATAAAGGAGTTTGTTACTCATTGCTAGACATAGTCTAGTAATATACTACAAGTACAAATTGTCATCTGGATAAAAGCCTTCTCTATATTCTTACTAATCTGCCTGTACCTAAGATAGACACAGGTAAACTGGAATTTCTATTTGTTACAGGAGGCCTGAAAAGATGTTTTCTAAGTGCAGGATTGGAATTCTGTTAGGAGGTGAATGGGCAGCCCAGGCAATTCACAAAGCATAGGCAATGTGTTCACATTGTATTGAAAGATGAGTTTCTACCTGTTGCTCCAATTTAAGTTTTTGTCTAGTACTTCTTATTTTCAGCAGCAAGTACATAGGGCGAGTCTGATTTAGAGAGAATGATCCTCCCTTTGGAAGAAAAAAAAATCACATTTCTCCATAAATCATAAATGCCATGGCAAGTAGTTTTGAATCTGCAACTCCAGGTACAGATTCTCTGTGATGTGGCCAGAAACAGTATTAGGCCTTCAAACTGGCTTGATGACAGGTTTAATTATCTCCACTACTGGTTATTTCAAAGTGTTGACAAGATCCTCAAATATTTCCTTTACTAATTAGCATCATATGTGCTTATGGAGACGTGTGAGTTAATGTTGCTCTTGGACATACTAGGAAACATATAGGTAGTAATATGGCAGGCGAAATCTGTTGCTTGGGGCCATGAACAGAATGAATTAGCATTATTTAACCACTCAAAGATAAGATACCAGTTTCTTCTAAAACAAATAAACAATGACCAAACTGTGCCACAAAAAAGCAGAGCCAGACTTCATATTCACATTCTAAGCAGTTGTTACAGTTGCATTTATGAAGTTTTCAGTAAGGCAACTCCATTAATAAGTGGAATCCTAATGCCTTTTTTGATTTCAGCAACTTTGGGTTTAATCCTAGATTTAGAAAAGAGTTCACTTATTATATCCTTCTGGCATCAGGATGAATTCTTCACACATGTGGCTAAACTTCTGTTCAGTAACTCTACTGGTTTTGTTGAGAAAACGATGACAGTAGCTTGGCTTATTTCTCTTGTTGTAAAACCAAGGGGAGACCAATAAGCAGAACTCATATGCCTTGAGACCTTTCTCCTCCACTGATTTTAATGTGATCACCCTCACCAGTTTGACTTGTTTGTGTGGCTCTGGCAGAATTAATCACTGTACCCTAGGCACCTCAAGATATTATTTTGTTCATCATTGTGATGAAATAAGGTCTGATCATCTTCAAGCTAACTCCATCCCCTTTAATCTACTGAACAAAATTTACCTACTCTGTGATGGGGTTTGGGACAGCAATGAGCCATAAGCTAGACCAGTGTGAAATAATGTTTCTCTGCTAGGTGGAGCAACCAACTGAAGTAGCAGATCATGAAGAGCACAGGTTACATGTCACAGGAAAACCAACATCATAACCTTTCCTGAGATTACATCAATCTATTATGGACCCAAACAGACAAACAGAATCTACAATTCTGGCTGTCACCAGTCATGCTTTTCAGTTCAGCAGGTTTCGAATCTAATATGTGGTCAAACAACACGGTGACCATCATAGGTACAAAACCAGATCAAGCATTCGTATCCATACCTTTAATTTGTAATTCAGTCACCTCTAAATTTATTTTATACCTGCACTTTGTAAAGAAGTTTTTGAAATATTTGTTTCTTAGAAATATGTTGCTTTTATATTTGAATCCTACAAAGATTTTCTGAACCTTTCAAAACTGCAAATAGTGCAGAATGTGACTGACTGTTTCCTAACGGAATTTTCCTAATAGACTTTTCTTGATTCCTGGTTAAGTTTGTGTTTTCACTTAAAAATTTACAATAGATGAATCTTGGCTGATGAAGATTGCCTCCTTTGTATGATACAGTTACAAGCAGAGGGACGTGCTCACGTTAAGAACACTGCCTCAGCAAGGTACAAGAAGGAGAGGTTTTTGAATCAGGTATTTATATTTCACTTGAATGACCTCCAGATGAGGGTTAACTTGTTTTGCTAAAGGTTTAGATAATTCTGATTACACTAAAGAGTCAGCTGCTATCATTGCAGCATCAAGACCTCTGAATTGTATGTTTAAAGAGTACTACACCTTTAAGTAAGTAAACCGTAAGGAGGCATCAGTTTAGATAGAAATTATAATGATTATCACATAGTTTGTTGTCTTTGTGACACTCTTTAATACTGAGTTTTTCACATAAAGATTTTTGTCTGTACTGTAAATATTTCAAGGTTAAAATGTCAGGCCTTCAAATATGTATTTAAAATATTTTAATGCACTAATATTTCTAATTAATAACATGGATGAAAACATACCAGATTATCTATATAGTTTTCTACACTTCTGTTAATGTAGGATTTTCCAATTTTGTTTTGTAAGAATACGAAAGCAATGCTAATGGTATTACATAGCATATTGTGTGCAGATATACTGGAGAGAAGAAGAGGTGTTACAGGATCTAATTCTACCCCTTACTATCACCCCCAAACAAAGCACTGCCATCTTCTGTATGTAAATTAGACATATGGAATGTGAATATAATCCAGCCCACAAAACTATGCTAGTTTTCTCCTAAGAAGAAACACCAAAAGTGTGAATACAAACTTTTCCATGTCAGGGATGGATATAGTCGCAGTCACACTCAGAGTACAGCACAAAGAGATGCAACTAATATACAAGTTGTCAATAAATGCTTTTTAGAACACTTCTCTTAGCATTTACCAGAAGTAATTAATTTCAAAACTGTATGCCTTTCAGTCACTCTGACTCAGACACTCTATAGGATTTTATAATTGTAGGAGACAGTGTGAATCTTCTTTACACAGATTTCCTTGATTTCAAATCCAAATAAATAGCTCGTATCAATTAGTCAATAATCAGTGTTTAAAAAAGTTAGCCCCTCTTTAATATTAATTTTGATTAATCTTATTTTGGATATAAACAACAGTAATTAATAATTTAGAACTGTGTTTCAGTGAAATGGATGCAACATCAAAGACATCTTAAAGTAATCCATAAGCCTTTATTAATGTAATATGCGGTTAGAATAATAACCCACGATCTTTAGCATCATGATGTAAGAAACTGAAATCGTGCTAAGCATAGGAAGTGAGAGAGATATTTAACTGAAATCCAGGTACCTCTTCAACTGAATCCAGTTGGAAGACTTTTTTGTCCTCTAATAACTTTGTTAATGTAGAAATAAAGAAACAGACATAATTCTTGCCCATCAGCTGGCATCAACTATCATAACTACCATCAACTCCTGAAACATTATTCTGAACCATTTTCACTTTCCTTCAGTATGAGACATTATGAAACCAATGGTCTGTCCCTGAACAAAATATACAGTGATTACAGTAATCTCAGACCTTGGTTTCTTGCTTGTCTCTCTCATAGGCAGATGGAGACAGAAAGAAATTTCCCTTTTTCCCTTAGCCAGTTTCTTTTTACCAGTGGTAACCTGGTAATTTCTAAAATGTCTCTACTTTTCAGCGTGGCTTATCTTTGTAAGGAATGATTGGACAAAACTGGATAACTTTGCCTTCACTGCCACCCTCTGGGCTCCTTACTTCAAAAATAAGACTATGAGCTGCCGCACTGGGATTTCAGGATGCCTGGACACATACCATCTTCCACATACTTACTAACAATAGTACTATCTGCTTACTTAGCACCTTTCTCCTCTAAAAAGACCTGTCAAATGGCTTTACATATCTACTGGCTGGGTCGCAGCACAAATTTAAAACCAAGAGCAGTTAGAACTATTTTAATCCCAGAAATCAGTATGACCCTACACTATCACATAATCTGAATTTTCACAACTGACTTGTGACTACAGATGAGGATATGTCCTGTGACTAAGAGGTTACCATTTACATTCTTATTTCAGTTAAAAGTATCAAAAACTCACTGATGAGCCAAAGTCCTCAGGGTCCATTTCTATTTCACCTAGTTATTCAGGTCCACCAACACAGGTTCCTGTACTCCATATGTGTCTGCAATACAGTTTGTCAAATATTCCAGAAGCTTAATTCACCTGTTTTTTTTTCAAATAAAACGACAAGACAGTGATAAAGGGGCCCACACAGACTTGGGCTGCAACAGAGGATATGGAGCTTAGTGCCTGTGTCCACTTCCTTCTGTTGTCTTACATAATCATTTAGTGCTGTAGCATACTCCCTGGCAATGAGGAAGGCAACTAAATCGCTGTACACAGGTGACTATAGTCTGAAATGGTAAGGATGGGTTGGCTACTACTCTGAGGAGTCAGGACAGAAGACTAGTTATTCTCTTTTCACCTTCTTAACCACACTGTCTCCTTCCAGTGTCCACTTAAACATATGCTGACTTACACTCAAAATTATTTTCACTTGTACTTATCCAGACTAATCTTGCGTAACATATGAGACAATATTTAAGTCAAGTTCAAGGGTTACTAAGGGCGAAAACAGTGATGTTTGTCAAACACAGTGGAAGAGAATTTTCAAGTTATGTTTGTATCATGGGAGTATTTTATTTCCTATACAGTTTGGAAAACTTCCTTAACCTGGTAGGTCTATTAGAAAAAGAGTCATAAAAGAAGAATTTATGCCTCCAATCACTTAAAGGAAGTGCTAGGAAGACAAGTAAAGTTCACCATGCCTGTTGTTACTGCAATAAACCAAAGAATTAAAGCTTTTCCCCAAAAATTCTTGAAGTATTGAAGTTATGGGAAAAAAAAAGATGCTTTGCAAATATCCAAGAATTCTTAAAATCTGTTCTTCCTCTTACCATAACAAAATACAGGACAAAAAGAACAAAGACAAACAATATACTCCCTGGTTTATATATAACATGGTTCTAAATTTTGTTTATGCCTCACATAAAATGATTCAGCTGTGATCTCTCAGTGATTTGTGTAAACCAGCAAAACTGCAGTCATTCAAATAATTCTTTGTAGGCGTCTCAACCCAACAAAATCGAGGAAGACAGAAGTGGCCACTAATCTTTAAAAGCACTCAATTTAGGGTCAAAGGCATATAAAGGTTCTTGATAAGCTATTCTGATGGATTCTCAAATACTTCAGAAGCGGTCTTTGAAGACAATCGCAGTGGTGTAATTAATAACTTATACTTCATAATCCCCTACATGCTCACACTCAAGTACTAGCACCTGAAATTAAAAAAAAATGGATGGAAAAAAAAGTGATTTATATTCCTCTTTCACAGAAAAGGGAAAGAGAGGAGGAGGAGAGATATAATCCATGAAAAGCTTCCAAAACTGCAGACTGAGGTAAATAACACACTGAAATACACTAATCAAGTGACAAGAAAAATAAACACAAAAGACTAAATTAAGACATCAGGAAAAAACATATTTCCTAGGACAAAAATAAATGAGCTAGATGAAGTTTTATGTAGGAAAAGGAATTCTCTAGGTTCAAAAAGCTTTTAAAGAAAATCATGTTTAAAAGAATACTTTTGGAAATGGTAATATTAAAAATCAAAGATAAAATTAGACTGTTCTAACTTATGTGTTGAATCTGCCAGTTAACAACGCAGATACTTATATTGTATCTTATGTCTGCTGAAAAAAATGCAATGGTGTAGAAATATTGTCAATGCAGATTTTTCCCTGCAATGTACTCAGTATATCCATATACTTTCCAAACATACTGTGAAGTCTAACTGAAGGTTTCAGGGTTCTTTTTAAGACCTTATATAGGACAAAAAATAGCTGCTCACAATTTTGTTCAAGCATAAATACAAATAAAAAACCCCATATAACAACACAAAGCACCCCCATAATTCCAAGAAGACAAAAAAACTTGTATCTTTAGTGAAAAATGAAAAATGTATTTACAGCTCTCTCAAATTTTTACAAGCTAGGTACCTTGAGAATTAAAAACAACAAACACATTTTTTATGTTGAATGAAGTTCAAAATAGTTGGGTTTCATTTTCTATGCAATTACAGAAAATCAAGGAAAAAATCAATACAAGTAATTAACATAACCATCACTGAATAGTAAATACAAGTAGTTATTATAAGATATGCTATGTAATAGGTATTATAGAGACATTAATACAGTGACAGCCTGTGGTTCTGGACAGCAGTCTGACCTGTGTATTAATTTTAACATCAGTGTTTGTACACATGTGACACAGATACATAGCTTCTCAGGCTTCAATATCCATACACCCTATGAATAAAAGCCAGATAAATATGTATGACAATACATGGAAACTAAATATTGAATTTTGTATCTGAAAATGTAAGTTGTTACATAGTCACATGGAATAATTTGTCAAATGTGACAAGGAGCCAAAAAAAAGAACGCCTGCCCAAGTGAGATGTAAAACTAAATTTATCTGAAGAATTTTATAGGAATTTGCCTTCCTTTGGCATTTGTCTATAAGTGAGGGGTAGGCAGACAGGAATGGACACTTTATACTCAAGTTTGAAACTCAGAAAATTGCAGAAAACTGGTACATAACAGCATCCTGAGTGGGTTTTTATTGTTGTTCAGTTCAAAAGTGAGTAAGATTTCCTCGCAGTCTTCCAGAAAGATGTCTCAACACTTCCTCAAGTGTTTCATGCTGACACTGATGTTTCAGGAAACTGTGGCAGCAATCAGTAGTCGTGAAAGCAGCTGAAATTATGAATCTTAAAACATCTATCAGGAATGCATGAGACAGGAGAAAATCAGTCCAGCTTTCCAAAATAAGTGGGAAGTTCAATACAAATGATAGAGGCTGCTACCTGTAGCAGATCAAAGGGCTTCAAGCCATGAATTAGAAGTTGCCTGCTCCATACAGATAACCCTCATGTGGGAGCATGAGCACCCTTTATAATCCTCAGGAAAAGTCAGTAAAAAGCAAGATTCCAAAGGAACCTCTGCACATTGTGTATCATACATTTATACATGTGTCAGAGGCAATACTAGTTTACTGCAGAAATACATACAGCATATATGATTTCACTTCTACATATGCTTTTTTTAAAATCACAGCCTCTTAACATCAGTTCATTTATTTCAGATATGAAAAATACATATTCTTTGCTCTTTCTGCAACAAAAACGTCAACGCAATTCCTTTTAAATGTATTGAAAGCAGATGCTTCAGTTGTCTGGTTTTTATAACTAAGATAAAATATGTAGCCTTATGTATTGAAATAGGCATATTTCTAACAATACATTTATTTGCTAGCTGAACTAAATAGAAAGCCACTTGACAACAGCAGTTTATGGCAACAAAATTAGACAGATAATTCAACATATAATGCTGAATAGGAGAAAACTCTTGAGCCACTTTTCATGAATTTTTTAAATCTTAAAAATATCCTTATATTTAACAGTACAGTGGCTATTGTAATAGGCCAGTAAGAACCTTTTGCATTGAGAAGAATTAATAAAAATTCATGGAAGTACAAACTGTCCCAAACTGTATTTGAGAATAGGATTGACAACTGGCTTTCATTAGAAGAAGCCATATAAAAGAAATTGGGGACTACTGGAGAGATCTGTGCTCCTAAGGAGATACATTTTGCCTGAAGCTGGATATTGAAAACACCTTCTTTTGCAGTTTTTCACGGTAAACTCTACAAATGTCAAGTGTTTCAAACAGTTCAGGGGACATGGGGAAGCATTACCTGAAGAAAGTGGAGTATCCGGCTACAAATGTATACTTCTATACAGTTTTATATCATACTGTCAAAGATCTACAATTATACTGAGCTTTGTGTTTCAAATAATATAACCAGAATTCCCCTTTAGTCAGAACACTCCCAGAAAACTAAATGTTACTCCTGACATCTTGTCAAAAATATTTTTAGTAGTATTTTGTCACAGATTTTCAGCAAAAAAACAGGTCTTCCCCTTCATTCGTCTATTATGCAACTATCTGGGATCTAACCATCTAAACTTTTCAGCATCACAGAAAGAATAGATATGACTCTCCTTTTGACCCCCACACTCAACTCTTGCATTGTGTTGCATAGTCTGATGCAAAGATCCTTTGGCATATGATCCAGGGCAGGGAGCATGTCATATACATACCTTTGCTCTCGGTTTTCTCCCTTTGTTTAAGTGGCTCTTTTAGTTTAATTCCCAACATTTCTTACTTTTCATTACAGAAAGGGCAACAATGCCTCCAGACAGTCAGCTCAGAAAGTGTAAGGATAGCAGTTATCCTAGAAATCCAGGGTACAGAAATCCATTGGGTACAAACCAAGGTACAGAATGTATCAAGGTATTGCATGTATCAGCACTGATACATTACATTTTCTTGTAATAAATTGTTACATACAATATAATGTTGTATTAATAATAGTAACAATAATTTTAAATATACATAATACCAATAATTGTAAAGTAACCAATATAAATATTGTAATAAGTTATTATATACAATATATCACATTACAATAACTTTTGTACCAGACAAAGTTATAACAGGTACACAGAAATATGGGAGACACTGAAGGCCACCGCTGTAATGAACCAATACAATACACATTTAAGCACAATCAGCATCTACATTGCAAATAAAGGACCCTTGACCTTCACGGCCTGTTTCAGAACCATGGTAGAAAAAGGAGGATCCTGGATTAACATCTCTCTCCACCAGGGTTAAAGGTTCCCAAACCTATAACCAAGTTGAATGTTACCCTTTTACTTTTTCAACTATTTGGCCATGCCAACAAGTTATCAAAAAAACCTAGTGGCTCTGTATTCTTTTCTTCTCATCTTTCCACCTGGCAGTTTGCCCTTCCCTAAACAATCTCTGGAATAAGCTATTCTGTTGTATGATTTTATGATATAAAGTGCGTTGGAGTAGGGAGATGGGGAAGATAACTGCTGACAAGTCTTCCTGCTAGACATATAAAAAAATGCCGCAATTTGACCTCCAGGGCTTCATGGATTTACTTTGTTTTGGTTCAGACTTGTGCTGAACAATAAAGAAGTTTCCTCTGTCCCACTGAAAACAAATATACAGTTCATCCAGCTTCAAAATGGGATAAGCAAACTATTTATCTATACCCTAACAAGCTGGAACCAAAAGAACAATTAAGTGGATCTTTCCATAGAGGAATATGAAGCCCACAATATTTCCCTAGGCTGTTAATCCATCCATTAATACCTCAGACAAAAGGCATTAAATGCCTATAACCTACATGAGGAGAAAAACTGTTTTCTTCTTTCATGAGTCTTGGACAACCTACAGAAAATCCTCAATAATGCAGATAAAAAGCCCAGCTCAGTCAACGACCTTGCTTTGAAAGATTGAAGAATATACTTGTCATAAGACTAGTAAGGCTATTTAGAAAGAAATTTTTTTAACTACTCCAAATTGTAGCTACAATTGTACAAGCCAAAGTAAAAAAAGGACCCTAAATATCAGCCATCAAAATCTATATTAACGCCTTTACAGACAACTGCAAGAATGAAAATGTATCATAACAAAATGCTCATAGACCAAATCTAACATTCTTTCTGCAAAACATAGCATATAACGCATCACTTCCAAAGGAGCAGAGAAACAATCAATATACAGGTTACTACCCTTCAATAACTCTTCTAAATGCCAGCTATACAAAAGAGCCTTTGGATATGAAAGCTTCCACTATTTGCACCCAAGTTCCTTGTGCTCCCTGAAGATGATAGGTGCCAACTGTAGATCTGTTTTTTTGAAAAAAACCCAACACACATAATATTACAATATTGAGGCCTGGGGTATGAAATATTTTGAAAAGGAGGTTAAAATATAAGCAGTGAAAGCCCGGAAGAACCTCACTTGGTTTAACACACTGGAATGTTGCTAGCCTATACCCTCAAGCTCAAAGGCTTCTTCCCCCCTTTAAAACCAGCAATCCAGATGAATTTACCAAAATACAGAGGAATTACAAAGTGATGAGCCACAACCTGCTATACATTTTCTACCTTTACACAGTAAATTGGGCCCTTTTTTTGTACACCATTACTACTTAAAATGAATCCCAAAGTACTCAAAGCCAGATAAAGCTGATAATATGTACATCTTCTCTACAGAGAAGTAATTCAGCATAGCATGGCAAACTTGCCAGAGAAAAGAATCCCAAACTGCCAGTAATCCCTCATTCACTGAGTTAACCAAAACCAAAATGCTTCTCTGATATTTCAAGAATTGCTGCAAACACTATGCACAGAAGCCCTTACCAGGTGGAGTTAACACACCAAACAATACTTTAAGATGCCTGAACATGACGTCCTGGCTGATTTGCAGGGCTCTCTAAAGGGTATCCTGAACAGTGTATTTAGCTGCCACCATGACAGCTCCATCCATGAGTAAGCCTTTTCACTGCCAAAGTCTGTCACCAGAAGACTCTTCCACTATATGACTATGGGCATACCATGATAGCCACCATGTTACTAAAAGAGTTGTTCCCTCACTTACATGAGCCAGCACCTCTGGAAGAAGACTATGTGCATCATGACTCCAGTATAAGTGGGTATCTATTTCAAAAGTAAGTGTGTAATGCAAGTCCCTCTTTGTCCAAATACACAGAGGCTATGAGCCACTGAAACTCACAGTTACAGACCATTGACTATTTGGCTAAATCTGAAGAGTTTTTAGCTTTGGGGCTTGGCGATTCAATTCCATTTAGTGTCAAGAGGGACCAGTTAACCACAAATGCGTTTGTTAAATTAATGCATCTGTGAAAGTTGCTGTAGCTTATTTAATAGTGTGTAAATTTAACCCCTCAAAACACACAGACATTTTGTAATATAGTATCTGCTTCATAAACGAAAGCAAAAATAATTTCCACTAGGACATATGACACTTGGTCACATTTAAAATAAGCCTCAAACACGCACGTGTTTTCATTAACTTCTGTGACCTGAGAAATGTTGCCCTTTTTCATTTATATCTCAATAAACTTTATCATCACCATCATCAAATGACTGCATAGGAAACTGGGAAACAAAATTCTGAAATAAAATAGTAGTTCTGTTCAGCTTTCTTGGCTGTTAGAAACATAACCATAAAAAGCATGAAGAGGAAGGGCAACCAAGTTTAAATATGACATATCCTCATTTATGGCCAAGAGTTTAAAAAGGGCCAATCATGCCATAAAGATTGTACTGGTTAATACCGATTATACAGGTTAATACTGGTTTAAACATTCATCATAAGAAAAATAATTTCATTTACATTACACCTCATTTTTTCAGTTGTCAATTACAAAATAGCTATGAATGGTTATTAATTCATTCCAGAACGCATTGAAAGAAAATAACGCTGAAGTGTGATCAAACCAGAGAAAACTAAAAAATAATGCCAGTATATATGCTCTTGTAAATTGGTACGAGTTTACATAGGCTAACAGCACCACTAGAATTTCATGCATATCTGGCAACCTACACTGGGATTCTATGTTCATGCAATAGACATCAAAATGAAAAATTTTTATATACTTCACAATTCTCAGAGAACAAAAAGTTATTTAGACCTCTGCCTTGCAACACATCATTACAAATTTCTGGCACAACAGTAGAAAACCTGCAATCCTACACTTCAGATACGTCTTTCATGTACTGCTGGGCCAGCAGCAGCATTTAGAAACTGTCCCTTTGAATACTGGTGTGACTCACTGGGGGGAAGGCCACTAAAATAGCTAGAAATCATATGAGGAAGAAAATTACGTATACTAAAACAAAGCGATTTCCAGGGATCAGTGTCTGTCACTATGTATAAGGTTTTTTAAGATGACACAACTGTACTCAAATCTTAAAATGTTCTTAATAATTTACAGATAATGTAATGTCAATAAAAGAAGAAGCAAGCGTAAAGTTCAATAAAAACAGGGTACATGACTCTTGTGGTCCAAGCGATTACATGAGAGATACTCTCGCTCATCAATCCAAAAGTGTTAAAAGAAAAAAAACCAAACAAACACTATAATAGAAAAGCTTGAACGTATCTTTTGAATAATATAGCTGCTGCTCTTGAAGCAACTATTTTTATTATGACAAAAGTCTAAGTTAGGTCCCTTTTTGAACCTCCTGTATTGCCTGAAAAATAGAAAGCATAATTTCATATATTCACCCTAATTTTCTTCATTCAATATTTTGAGTAAATTGGTAACAATGACTTGATTATCAAGCAATTAATTAATATAAGTACGCATTTTTTAATCACTGAAAGTCCATGAAAACTAAATGGCAGAATCAAAGTGTTATTTATGCTCACATTTAGAAATGTCAATAATTTGCTTATTGGGCTAATTAAAACATTAAAGTGGGGACATAAAAGAATGCATAAAGGATGAAAAAATAACTACTTGCTGCATCTTCCCTTATTGTCATGATTGTAGACGTACCTTGAAAGAAAGAGAAGATATAAATGAAAGGAAAATATGATTATGTGACAGAAAAAAAAAGTAAATTAGAATGAACCTAGAGAAACAAATAAGATTAACAACTCCAGGTAACAGTAAAAATATTTTTTAAATGTAGCTATAGTTCTGATGTATGTGATATATGTGATGCACTGATATATATGAAAAGATATATATTTTTGAGATCAGGCATTAACTTATAAAAGTGTGTTCTAACAGATGTTTGTTCTAAAGTCATGTCATTGAGTAGGAACTGGAAGTTGTTCTTTAAGTTATTTAACGACAGACATTGTAAGCAATCCATACTGCAGGTTGGTTAAATTTTTTTATAATAATAAAGCTATTGAATAGGACTTGGATACCACAACTGTTTGATTCTTTAATGTTAATTGAACTGATTTATTAACATAACTATCTGAAAACCTTTTTTATTCATACATTTTTTATTCACATTATTTAATTCCTATGTCAATAGTATTTTAAAACATTTAATTTGAAGGGGAAAAAAATTAAACCATGAAAGAACTACAAAAAAGATGATGACTTAATAAAAAATATGAGCTACCAAAACACCAAGCATGAAGAAAACACCAAGAATAAACATGCAAACAAAGGTTTGCAATTTTGTTTAAATATCAGTATTCATATAACTTTATTTTTGTTTCAAAAAACCTAAAGCTTTCTTCAAGATAAAGTAAGCATAGGAAGGACAACTGTAGTCAGTACCACAAAGGTACTGTCCCTGGGACTCCAAAAATGAGCACAGGAAAATTAAGAAGCTTTTCTATTTTCAATGCTCACAGCTTTATAAATAGTTTGTAAATAAAAACACCCTATTTTAAAAAAAAATACTAGATCATATTTGTTTAGTGTTATAGGCTACTGAATAGTTGAAAGATTACAGTCTTTTCAGTTATCAGCTTGGCACCTAGTGATTTCCTAAGTAAATTAGTTTAAACTGATCAATGATGGCAGACATATAGCTAAAGAATATTAAGCCTTTTTTTGCCTTGTGCTTGCTTCCATATCCAGCTTCAATTTTTCCTGGACTAAATCTCTGCAGTTAATTGTCATTTGTGCTTGCACTTAATTCAACGCACAGTAAAATCATTCATACTGAAATCAGCACAGTCCTTGTTTATTTATTCATTAAATCCTTAATATTGAAAAACATCCATCACAAGACAGAATCACGCACAATAACTTTCCTAGGGATCATGAGCACTTTCCCATTAATGTCCAAAACAAGATTTAAAGAGATAAAAACACATGCAAGTCGTTCTCTGTCCTTCCACAGATGTGATTTGCAGATGAATCAACAATCTCCAGTCAACAGTGCAGAAAGAAACCAGACACACCTGCTAATTTCAGCAATTTACGTGACCTCTAGCAATGCTAAAAGAGATCACCTACAACAGTAACAATACAGTAACCCTTCCATACTTTCTTCTTTGTCTAAACTGATGATTCTCAAAAGCAGCAAGAATTGTCTCACTACAGCCCTTCCAATGCTGCAAACCAGAAAAACAGAAACAGGACACAAGACAACAAACTGCCAGAGTGTCAATATTGAGTGATAGTACATGAAGCATCGATAATATAGGAAAATTTTTAAAACAGGAAGTAAATCTGACATCTCAAGAAGGTACTGAAAGAACTTGGTATTTCTTAGTGTGACTTCTCCAATGAGGAACCACATGCATTCTCAAAACTTTTTAAGGATCACAGATCAATTAGATAACTAACTTTGTAAATTCCGTCATTAAAATGTTAACCATAAACT
Organism: Phalacrocorax aristotelis; assembly: GCF_949628215.1. NCBI lineage: Eukaryota > Metazoa > Chordata > Aves > Suliformes > Phalacrocoracidae > Phalacrocorax > Phalacrocorax aristotelis. Next base: position 21,949,538 of record NC_134311.1, on the reverse strand, counting down.
ATTTCAGGTTTCACATCCCTTTGTAAGACAATTCTTTCTCTTGTGTGCATTTCTTTCGTGCTCCATAAGCACCCCACAGAATACAGTACTTCTAATGGTAAAAAATAATGCAAGTACCAACTGGTTCAAATCTTGTTTAAAAGGCAGTTTTGTTCCCTCCCTATTTGCAGAACACACCTTTCCTAAGAAATCTAAATAACTCTAAGTTCATACTTAGTGATTCTGTTCAGTGAAACCATTCTCAGTGTGCCATGCAACTTGATATTACATGATTTTCCTTAATTTGGGCTGAACACTTCTATGGATTGTATTTTTCAGCCTGGGGAAGAGAGGAGATTTTATTTAAATGTTAAAATGTATTTAGAGAGATATATAGATATACAATCACATATAAACACACATCTCAAATTATTTTGCCTGATTTATTTAAAATGTAATTATAGCCATATTTGCATCAGAAATAGAGCTATCTAAAATTAACTGTGAATATGTGATGTATATCAAGCACAAAAATTACTATAAAGCATTAACTACATTAAAAACAATCAGAAAATGTTGTTTCATGCACTTCAACCAAATCCAGTGCTCAACCAAATGTAGCTTGCCACACACTGCTAGTAAAGAAAAAAACTCGCACTTCTTAACCTGTTTTCTAGTAAAATGTAAAGAGTAAGAATTCAATTAAACGTATACTGAGTTATGTGAATACTTCCTTATGTACAGATATAGTATATCTTCCTAACTCGCAAGGAAAAATATAAAATTTAGCTATTGTCTACACAGCACAATGCAGTGCGGTGCAGATGCAGATAACACTCCTCAGTAGGACATGGCAGAAGGCTGCATTAATGTAGGATGTGACCTAGCTTACTTAGAGCACTGCACTGTGTCATATAGACTTCTCAACCATTTAGTTACAAATTGTCATGCTTTGATGACTAGTACCCAAACAGAAACATCGGGTGAAGAACTAAAAGTACAAATGCAACCAAGAGTGTTTGAATCCTGGCTTCCGACTTGCTAATTTGATTTTGATAAGCCTGCACTGGTGCTATCTGAGGAGAAAGTGTACCTCGTTGCCTGTTCTGCAGATGATCTCAAGCGTGCTGACTTTGCCTCAGTAGAACTCCAAGTTCTTATCAGAATTGGGCAAATAGTTTTTTCAGTTTTCCCACCTTAACTCAGCTCTGACCTCAACCTTGAAATTTTATTTAAATTAAGTAATTTAAAAGCAAGGGTAGGTTTTCACTTGGTTTTGTTTTTCCTTGTAATTTATTTGTAAGGAGAGTTATTTCTATTTCGTATTGAAAATACTAAAAGGCCACCAGAATTTCTGACAGTCTCCTTCTGCACTTTCTCACAACCAAGGGTTTGAAAGTTGCTGCTGTACTGCTTAGTGTGCAGCAAGAGGGTGGAAATAGAGGTGGGGAGAGAGATAGAGAAAGGGGAAAAAAGAGAAAGGAGAAGGGGAGGGGGAGAAAAACAAGAGTGAGAGAAAGAGAAGTGAGGGAGGGAGAGAGTCTGTATGGTAGGAAAATGGAAAGGGGAAGGTTGACAGCTATAGTAGCTATATGTATTTAATAGCTTTAATATACTATTAACAACTACATGACTCAAGATTTCTGATTACAAACTACTTAGACAATTGTCATGCTCCACTACATTAATCTTCCAAAAATTACTCTTACACACTCCCTCACAAGCAGCTGACAACAACACTATTGATCAATCACGTCCTTCCCCTTTTTGGTTATGGAGTTAAACTTTATATTTTACACATGACAAAAACCTATAAATATTATTTTCTCACTCTTCTTGTGGCTGAGACCATGCCCAGAAGTACTCAGGAGTTCACTGGTGAACCTTGAATAATTAAAAATAATTTATTACTCGTGATACTATAATACAAAACCACATTGCCATTTCATCGTCTGTTTGCTTTCTAAATATACACAAATTTAGACCCCTCTGCAGACTAAGGCAGAGAAGAACAGACAGAAATTTTTTGTTCCCTCTTTGGTAAAGGTAAAAGCAAACAGAACAAAGATCGGTAGACTATTTCAACTTATTACGGATTACTTAAGTCAACAGCATGATGCAAGTGAATCTTATTCAGCACTGTATTAATGAAACTAAGATGTGTGAGCCACAAGAGGTGGTTTCTACTGTTGAGTTCCTTCACACTGCCTTCTGTTTCCAGCTCAGGACAGCCACTTCCAAAACAGACAAAATCAGCTCTCGATAGATTTTTAGCAATAAAATGAGAGGTTGAAGGTACTGGGTTTAGATTGTCTGATAGAAAGGCTAAGTAAGATAGAGATATAAAACAACAGATTTCAATATGCCAAATGTAGCTATTAAAAAAGACACTGATATATTGTTCTCAATGATCTTTGGAAGAAAAAGAAATCACTTGTAGCAAAGACTGTTTTGCTTATGTTTCCCCACCTTACTGTCAGAATAGTTAAGTACTATAACAGGCTTCCTAGGAAGTACAGTGCTATAAGAGCACTGTATAAGAGCATATTGTGATGAATATTCCTAGTACATTTGATAATTGCCTCAGAACAGAGAATGAATTATTAGTCTTCCAGATTTACATCTTTATGATCCTATAATTTTCATAAAGACTTCTAATTTAATCTCTTAAAACTCAGTAACTGCTTTCTGCCTTCCTTTCTTTATAATGCAAAACGACACTTGGGAGAAAAAGCAGCTCAGTAAACTTTACCAAAGTGCAACATATTCATGTCCTGATAACTACAGATAGTAAGATGAAGAGCTCTTAATCTTCCATTGGTTATCATGGTGATCATAAAACTAAAACTATCACCATTTCCTCTGTGTTTTTTCCCATACTCTTCCACACTGTATTCCAAAGTCTATTCCATGCACGTAACAGTACAAATTTACATCATGTAACTCAGGCTTTCAATATTTAATTTTAGAAGTGATCATTCTTCACATGTGTGGTTTCAGGAGCTGATGTTTTAAATGCATTTAACATCTGAAAAACCTTACATTGTTTAAATTCATGAAAGTTCAAAACCGTGGGTGTTTTTCGCCTCTGCAAACTAAAGGAATATTAAGAATCAGTGCAATTGTTTTTAAATAAGTAAAAATTCCCCAACACTAAGGTGTCTGGAAATGTGTAATAAACTGAAACAGTAATCACTTGTGCTAGAATGTTAAAGCTTTCTATTTTTTAATAATACTTGAAAAATCAGATAATTGTCAAAATCAGAAGTAATTGTGCACCAAACTGCAAATTTTTTATTGATTTAGTTAGATTAAAGTCCTCCTTCTGCCAACTGACAGATATACATTAAAAAGCTCACATAGATCTGTTACACCACTGTAGCTGAGTCACAAATCAGGACTGTGCTAGTAAACCATAATCAATTCCTAATTAACATAAAAGACCTAATATACACAATGGTTTGACTTCATTGTAACTTGTAATGAACACAGCTTGGAGGAGCTATGTGCAAGAACTAATACACACGTATCTACCTCTTTACCTGCTACTGCTTCTCATTTGTATTGCTTTCACTGCAATTTAGCATGCTTTGTTTCCAGCTTAGTTCAAATGAAGTGCTCTCACAGGCTTCTGTTTCCCTGTTGCAGAAAATCCTTGAGGCCACCTTGTTCTCAGGCATTTTTCTCTCCAAAGGTTTTGAACACCCCTTGGCATTGAGATTTCAGTTATCGTATATTTTGATGTCTTTGCTTTCTTCTAATTTTATTCTACTGGTGGTTCCCATTCCTAATTCTTTGACATATTATCCCCTGTTCTTGCGTAAATTCATTCATATGCTGATGGTTCTCAAACTTCCTTCTGTACACTTTTTCTTTCTCCTCTGCTAGTATGTTTTGCAAAACAGAAGTCTGAATCAACAGAAATATTATTCAAAGCAGACAATAATACTTTATTCTGCACCATTTCCTCATTATTTAAGGTCAGAGGTTTCAATTCAGTGTTGTCTCCTCCCTGTCTCTATGCACACAAGCTGTTAAAATGTCTAGATGCTTGTTTGGTATCACTCCCACCTAACTATTTTGAAACACACATGCTACAACATGCCACTTTTTGTCAAATTGTATTTCCCTTCAAAACAAGCCTCCTCATAATTTCAGTCTGCCTTGTCTAATCTATTTAGCCTAGATGTTGAATACCTCTTAAAAATAATACCCCTTTTTCACCAGCAGCATTGGATACCATGTCTTTTTTGCATCTCTTTACTTCAGCTCTCATCAGCCTCTCCTGTACCTTCCTGTATGTATACAATGACAACCCCGTACTGGTGTGCCGAGCAGCCAGTCTCTTCTATTTTCACACCCTCGTCCACACACCCCCAAGACTGCCAGTGTACACACAGCATACTAAATGTATCAACTCTTAAACAAAGGAACCCTGCTATAGTGGTAGGAAAGGGAGTCTAGAAGGGCCCAGTCCACAAAGAACTCTGGTGCCATTTCTTTTGTCCTGACCCGCCTCAGGTCTGCAAAGCCTTTGAGTACACAGGCCTCTTCTTTCAGGAGATGGTAACAGTCTTCTCCAGCAAGATGTCACAGGGGAAATGAAAAAAAAGCAAAAAAGCTGTACCTGCAGTACTGTAAACACAAGGAAGCAAACAGTGGCCTTTGTTTACTCCTCCAAAGAGCCTGCATCTGCCTCCTGCAGCAACTTCTGCCCTCCTCAATAACCAGGAGTACTTTTCAAAGTGTCTGTTCCATAGTGAGTTAGAGTACCTTACACATCGGTTTGACTAAGACAAAGTTTTTAAAGGCTAGGATTTTATTTTTTTGTGTCTTGTACAGCTTTGAGCAAATTGCCAGCACTTAAATAATTAACAACAACAACAACAATAACAACGAACAATGATAAGTGCACTCCATGGATACTGAATCTCTTTGCAGGGTCCCCTAGAAGTCATTAGGTGTCCTCCCCCATAAATATTTAATAAAGATTTGATTTCCAGGCACTTCCAGTGTCTAAAATGTTCTCTTGAAAAGCCTGTGAAAGCACACAATTGTTAAACGAAGACCAAAGAGGGATATTACTTCTGCACTTTACAAAGTTTGAGCACTTTATGTCAAATGATACATGCTGTTATTACAGCTCTGTCTTGAGTAATGGTTTTAATTTTGTATTTCATCAAAGGAGACAGACCATTGTGTTGCTAGCACAGGGTTAGAAGAGACTTATCTGGTAATAGTTTAGACAGAGGTAATCATACTGCAACTTAGACATTAAAAGTCTAAGTTGGCATACCCAGATGTACAATTAAAAGAAGACACCATAAAGTGGCCTTTAACCAATATTATTTTTAACATTAACTCTGGGGATGAAAAGTCAATCCCAAGGAAGCCAGAGGCAAAATCAATATTTTACTGTTCTACAGAAACATGTTCAACACAAAATGTATCTGTAACTCATGTGGAAACGTGTACAACCTTTGGGGCAGATTCTCTTAATGGTAACATTGCTTTCAATTGCAGAAAATAGTATTACTCTATTTTTCCTTTTTTATTGCTATATATCAGTGCTATATACTTACGAGGCAGTGGTATAGGAAGTTCTAGGGATACCTGATGCATTATGAATTTAATAACTATAGAAATAAATTATTTTTATTTTTAACCTCAATGTGTATAAAAATTTAAAGGTTTGGAGACAATGTCTCTGAAGGAGTTCCTGAATGCAAAATTATGCTACAGTACAAACTAAATGAAACTACATAGTTAAAATCACATTAAGACTTCCATAATTACATTCTGTTTATTACTGTGCACCTATGGCACACAATAATAATAAATACAGTGATGCTGCCTTCTACCACCCCATTTACTATAATTTACATAATTTTTTAAACCTTTTTTTCCGTGTTTCTTGCTAGTTCTGTTGCATGAACACCACAACCCAGTAAGAGTCTCAGTGTGGATTCCCTTCGAGGCAAGGCTTTAGCCCTTGAAGCTTTAAAGAGGGACAAAAGGAAGCCTGCTCCCTATAGCGCTGTTCCATAAAACAATGAAGACCTTCTTAGCACAAGATAGGCATGACACTGGCCTGGGGCAGTTCTCTCACACAGACAGGAGCTATTAGGGGAAACTCATTACAGAGTGGAGGAAAGGGAGACTTGGAAGCATGGCTCTGAAGCCCTGGGGAGGGGGAGGCTGGTACACCTGTGACTAGCAGGACCATGTTGTGCCAGCCTCTCTGCCTATGCTGGCAGCACCCTGGGATACCTCTGTTCCTTCACTAAAAGCATCACTGACCTTAATGTTCTCAATTACAAGCTTAATACAAATTCTTACAGCCTAATTGAGATACATTTTCCTTAGTTCCCAGGATTGTTTCACCTCTTCACAATCACGTACAGTGTTGCACTAGAATAAACTGAAGTTATTTTGTGCATTGAAGCTGTTTGAATCATCATGACATGAATAAACAAAAATTCCTCCTGTGCCCTGCTGTCCTTCTGTACATTTTATCCTAACCTACCTATCAGATTCACCATTCAAATTTTATGCTCCCCAGACCAAATACCTGACCTCTGCATTATCTTTAAGGTTAACAATAAACTTAGAAAAAGTATAAAATAACAGCATGAAAATACTATATTTGCTTTGAAAGTAAGCAAAAATGTTTCCAGAAAGGAAAAGACAGTGATGTTACATTTACAATTCCAGATGAAACTTACTATCCTTGACCGTAGTGTGGAAATCTGAACTGGCACAAGTGTACCAGTTCATTCCCACTAGTCTCTGCCTCGCATCCTCACCATAAGCACGACAGCACAGTGTCACTGTGACTCCAGCTCCTCAGCTGCCACTGCAGCTGCAGGGAGCTGGAGACAACCAGCCTGTGGCACGGTGTCCCCTCACTGTGCCAGAAGCAACTCTCCCTCGTGGAGGTCCCCGTTGCTGCACCGTGGCCGCTGCAGGCAGTGACGCAGGATGGAGCCCTGTTCTGCACCCCACAGCAGAAGAAGCCTTGCTCACATATGCTGCAAAACTGCTGTACAGCTCTGTAACATCCCCTCCTGCCTTACTATTGAACCTCCCAAGCTGCCTACCTGGGAAGCAATTTCTCTGAGATGGATGCTGTCAGCAACAGACAAAAAGTTCCTTTAGAAAGCAGGTAGCAGAAGCACGTTGAACCACTGGCAGTCCACTGGCCACTGTTCTAAATTTATGCTTTTATACATACATACAAGAATATACAGTTTTTATATGCATAGACACATTTTTACTCCTTTGTACTGTTTTTAAGCTGTAAAACAGGCCAAATTTTATATTAAATTATTTTTTTTAATTCCAACCTCTGTAAACTCTTAACTCCTAACTTCTTAAAGCTTAAGAAGATGGAACTTATATTATCTTAAATAACAGCACAGAAAAATATTATGCTGTAACTGAGTTATTGTTTGAAACATATGTATAACTTAGTTAAAAAACACTTACTGTACCAGCATTCAGCCATATTGACTGGTTTGTTGGACAGATCAGTTTTACTCTGTGACTAAGGCACACATAATGGTTTTATTTAATTTATAATTTAATTCCATGCTTTGTCATAAATAAAACATCCTGAGGATACCCTTTTCATAACATAAAGATGATCTAAATTCAAGTAGAATGCTACCCTCTTGTTTCAATCCTGTATTATAGAATGTCAGAAACCCTTCAATAATTAACAATTTCAACTTACGAACAACTGTTTTGTATCTGTATCTGTATTTTCGTATTCCTGTAAATACAGTTTTGTTATAAGATTCAGGTGGAATATTCTTCTGCATCAGTATTTTAAATTTAAAACCCAAATAGCATTTTACTCCAGGACACTGTTTCATGAAGACCTTCTGAAGTTTCTTTTCAAAGCAATCTATTATAGTTTATATATTATAAGAACATAAGTTTTGCCACTGTGACAGAAACTGGGCAAGATACTCACTGAGTGTACTACGTTAGGCCAAGAAATGCCAGCAGAAATTCTACTATGAAATATTTTGTGGGGAAACTAAAATCTACAATCTCTTAACTGAAAAAAATACTTCTATTATTTAGGAGATAACTATTACATTTACTCATACATGAAAAAGAAAATGCATTAACACACAACCTATTAAAGATGAATGTCTTTCTTACGGAATTGTAAAATTATCATACTTCACTAATGCTGGAATCAAAAGGAGCTTCCTAGCTATATATTTAAAATATTAGGGCCATCTCACACAGTTATTTGATTAGTATTTAATACAGATTCTGTTGGTGAGACCAGCTTCATCAAAAACTCTCTGCTAACTAGACTAAGATGCCACATTCTTAGTTACTTAAGGTTAATCATACTAGAATAGGCTATTAATTACTGATTTCTTTCACTGGTTATAAAGAAAATAAGAGAGCAAAAATTGTAAGTATGTATGTAGCAAGCTATGGTATTATGCTGTAACTCAAATGGGTTTAAAAGCATATAAAAAGTTATGGCAGTAACTGTGGACATACATGCTTTTTTTCCCTGAATAATTTTGATCTTATAAGATAATAAATTCCAAATTCTAAAAATATTTAATGTTATGGAAGAAAAAAACAGCAACACTATCCATAATGAGGACTATTCAGTTGAAATCTTCCAAAATACAGAATTAGACTGGGCAAGGACTTTGCATTTTCATGGGAAGAACTTGCTAGAGAGCAACATCACAAATAAGGCTTTTTATGAAAAGGATGATCTGAATTAGGAGAGCTGAGACCTCAGTCACCTGCAGAAGACAAAAGACAATTCCCTGATGTTTTGTAATGTGCTTGTGGCTATTTTTGACAAAGGAGGCAACTAGAACTGTGATTTTTTAGGACACATTTTAACTAGAGGGCTGAGAATTTAAAGTTGAAGACAACTTAATGAAAGTGATTATGAAATAAGAGGTCACACCAAAGTCACTATGAACAGGTTATATTCCAGTATTGCAAGTCTTGAACTAACTGGATTCCTTTATCTTTCTCCTTCTTTCTTTCCAGTCATTAGTGAAATAAAACTACCGGTCAAACAAGCACAGTTTATCAGAATGAGGAAGAATAGCATGAAAAAGCCACCGTGGATAAATCGTAACTCTTCAACAATCTTAACTCAGAGTGATTGAATAGAAATGGATACTGTGTCAAAAGAGCACAATAGACTGATAAAATCAGAAAGGACCGGGCACAAACTGAAACAAAAACAGCAATGGACAAAAAAATACAGTTTATGCTGTTAAGTATGCTCAGTAGTTACAGAAGACCAGGGAAAGGACTGCTAGATCATTCAATAGCTAAGGAAATCTGTCAACGTGATGCTGAAAGACCAGAATTAAATGCCCTTTTTACTTCAGACATCACTAAAAGAATCACCTATAACCAGATGGCTAACTTAACTACTACAACAACGAAGTCTCAGACTGACCTGGACAATAGACTAAAATGTGTACTCTTTAAATAAGAAAGCAGTTTGGATGGCTGAATTAGAATTCAGAATGTTAGCAAGCAGCTGTAGAAGTGATTCTATGAAATTCAAAGAAGACAAGTGAAAAGTCCTCTGTTTTGTAATAGTAAAATCTACATAGCTCCCATAATTACTTTTATATCCACTATAGAATAATTAAGAAAGCAAATACAGAGCAGGGAGGAACCTAAAAAAAAAGAAATCTGTGAACTATAATTTGTAATAAACTGAAGATTGTATAACCTGAACAACTACAGCTTTTAAGACTCGTGAACTCCTTTTTTCTATTTATTCAGTGTTGCTGATAAAGAGCATCATAACAAATTTGGGACCCTGTACTTCAAGAAAGTTGTGGACCAATTGCTCCAGAGATGAGAGAAAAGCAGGAAGAGTGATCAAAAGTCTAGATGATTTCATGATCTGCAAGGACTGAAACTGGAGTTTTTGGGAAGAGATGATTTAACCACACTTACCTACTCCCAGCCGTGCAAACAGGAACACAATATACTATACTCTGCTTCTGATCAATGGTGAGGTGGTCTTGAGTTGCAGTAAGAGATACTTAGTCTGTATGTTTACATAAGCTTTCCACTGGTGAGAAAATAAGACACTGCAATAGATTGCCTGGGAATAATGTGAAATCTCCAGGAAGGGAATTTTTAAGAACATGACAGAGCCAGATACATGAGAATACTTCCAACCAGAGATTAATTTCAACCCTCATTTTCTATGTCTGTGGCAGTCTACATGCATATGGCTCTGAAAACCTCTGAACAGTGATCACTGTCATAATCTGGAAGATGTCACAGGGTATAGAACATTATGTTGCTTCTGAAGAGGTATCAGTGCTTTGACCTCCGTCACTTCACATTTATAAAAGACTTCCACAATCACTGTACTGTGCTGGAAAAATCATAAAATGTGTAGAAGCACCCTTGTGTTTGCTGGGTTTTTTTAAACCACTCATGTTGATGTAGTACAAGGTTTAGGAAGAAGAGGAAGAAGGATGAGTGAATTCAACAGCAAAATATGAGGCAGACAAGAGCCGAGTAATATAGCAAGGTATAAAATGGCAGAGGAAGCATCACAAGCTGGCCTTTCTTGTTCTTACAATAGAAATTCGAACTGCATTAATCTTTTCTTCTATGTACCATACAAGGACATATTGAATGAGCATCTAGATTAATAATTATTTTAGCACTATCCCACATCACAAGTTAAAAATGACAGGTAGGAAAGGTTTTCATGCAGTGTTAACAAACCAAGAGAATGCCTAGTGGCAGTTGAGGCAGAGACACAACCGTGTACAGCCCAACTAAGTGACTCCCATGTTCATTCCACTGGGCCTCTTTAGCACAGACCTCACCACAGAAAAATAGTCTAAACATTAACCTGAGCTCCCCAATCCTTCCAACTCCTTGGTCTGAATTTTCCTTTAGAATAAATCCCTAAATCAGGTCAGAGCCCAACAGCCAGTGTCATCCAATGGTTACTACTCCCAGACTTCCTTTAGCCTGCCTTTCATTCTCTGATAACTAGCCTACCCAGTGCAAAATATTCAGTACTTGTATTAACTTCACACTTATTTTTACCTGCTCATACACTGTAGCTGCAGATCCCAAGCTCCTGCTGCCCACAGGCCTGATTGGCATGTCTTCTGATTGACTAGTGAAGCTATTGGATTTTGTCCCTGAGCCTGCCCCTCAGATTTACACAGAAATCCAGGCTAAAAATAGCTGCAGGGAGAAAACAGTGATGATGGGGCTGTTCTTAATTGGTTTTATTTGGGAAAGCAACACAATGGGGTACATCAGTGGTGCTGTGGTGAGTACATTAGAACACACTGCACTCGTTTTAATAAAGCAGTACAACAGTTTTGGGCTGAAGACGACTAGCATAGAGCTGTGATGCTGAAGTATGAAAAAATAGCTGACAAGTTGTAGTTGTGAGCCATTTCTTTATACAAAATCTTGTAAGACCACCCTATGAAGGCGAGGGATCAACAAGCTTTAAAAAGGACATGCAGAGTTTCCAGATGATTTTAACATGAATGCTAGAGAATTTACCTGGAGATTAGGAGGTCAGAACAAGCTTCCAGAGTTGTATATACTTTGTTTCAGAAGCAGCATCATAAATTGTACTTGACTAGTCAGGCCTGTTCAGTTATGTTATGAAAAATCTCTTAAAAAGATTATGTCAAAACATGGGAGCACAGCAGGGATCTGAACTGTAATAAAAGCATCTTCTCAACAACAATCCTCAAAAAACATTATGGAGAGAAGGCTTATGAAGCGGTAAGCTAGAACAGTATAAATAAACATTCAGATCAAGGGCTTCTACATGTGGCAATTATTTACAGAGAAGCTTATAAAATGAACCAATGCCTTCATTAATGAACTTTTGTTACAGTTTAGTGCAGTAAACGTATTATTGAATAGCAAGACTGGTAATTATACAAACAGTACTTCTTAATAAGCAATTTTCTATTAAAAAGCAAAAATCTTTCAAAAGCATACAATTTTAAAATTGTCCCAAGCTTAAGGCCTATTTTACAAATATTTGAGTTATAGCTGATATTCCACTCAAGAACACCATGTAAAAGCACGTGGTTTCTAACACCAAATCACTCAAGAACGAAACTCTTCCAAATGAGTTACTGAATACTAGCTGCATTAGTAGCATTTTTCTGCTAACTCTGAAAATTTATTTTCTTTTATAAAATGAAGTTTAAAACAACAAAAATGTATTGGTATTGCTTCGTTTGGTAAAGAAATATCTGTGAAGATTAACATACAGAAGTAGTAAGTTGATTTTCACTCTAAAAATATTATTTACAAATTGAAAGTATTATATACATTATACGCAAGAGTGCAAAGTTCTGGTCAAATCAGTTTGAATATCAGTTAGTTTACTGATGTCCTACTCACTCTCCATGACAAAAGTTTAAAAGAGCAAATCTTAAGACACTAGTCTTTCTGGAAAAAAAAACACAGAATAAGACTTTCATCAGTAAAAAATTACATACTAAGTTAGACTTCGTCTTCGTTGCTGCTTTCAAATACAGGAAAACAACTTTAATTTTTCAAAGAAAGGTGTATTTTTATTACATGTTTAGCAATAAGAGATTTTGTTTGAATAATGTGAAGTGTAAAAATAACAGTTTTTATGACCTAGATTTCTCAAAATGGATTAATATTTTTGGCTGCCCTGTAAACACAATGGGAAAAGATCTTATAATTACTTTTTCAACAGGAGGTAGTCAATACTGTTTGAAATTGGGAACATCTCAGCAAATTCCCTGAAGAACTGCTGTTCAAAGTTCAGAGTACTGACTTTTCTTTGATGAATTACTATCAATTAAAAGATGACAGAAAGTATGATTGAACTTGTCATTGCTGACATAAAGGACTAAACCAAAACCCAAGCTCCAGTTCTTGGCTGCAATTTTAATCAGAGTCAAACAAAATATTAATACAACCTGCTTTCTCTGGAATGCATTTTAGCTAACTGTTAGAGTTTTATAATTTGATACTTTTCTTTTGGTGGGGCAATGGGTAGGGGAAGAGCAGGGAATGTGATAAAACTCACAGCTTCCTCTCTCCTTCCTCACTATTTTTTCCAGTCTTCCACTGGGAATGCTAAGACAACACTGAGAGCACTTACAAACATTGGAGGTTTCCTAAAAGTGGTGGAATCCCCCTGAATGGAATACTCAAGACTTGGCTGGAAAGGGCCCTTGACAACCTAACCTAGGCCCTGCTTTCAGAAGCAGGTAGGACCAGGTGATACCTGAAGACACCTGCTGCTTAGACTTTTCTATGATTCCTTATTAAATCCGGAACAGTGACCTTACCATTGCAAACCTTGGTTTAAACGTCTGCCTTGGTTATCAAATACATTATGTTGAACAAGCTTGCAGAAAAGGGTAAAATATGTAAAAGAAGAAAGTGCTATGGGTGTTGCTTCTGTGTTTTAAAGACTGACATAAGGAACCAAATAATTAGGGTTTTCTTTCCGTGTTGCTCGGGTTTCTCAATTAGACTGCTACAACTTATTCTAAGTCAGCTATGTTAGGGTAAATAGGGTCACTAGAAAAGCAAGTGAATACCTGAAAGAGTATCAGCTCATGCACACATCTATACTATAATGTAATGAAACTGTAAAAGCTAAGAATTTTTAATTTGTCAGAGGACCATCAAGAAGGGAAAAAAACTGAACTACTTATTAACTAAGGACAGACCACCAATCTTACATAAGGCATTCCTCATCAGCTGAAGTAATTTGGGTAATTTCAGTGGTTGTGGTCTAAATCTCTCTCAGGTTCTGTTAAATAATTGACAGACGAGCTGCTGTTTGAACCTGAGATGGTCATACCTCAACTTGCTAGTGGGGAGATGACACAGTCATGAAGATGTGATTTCTACATAGCACCAAATAACAAACTATCCAGTTTCCTAAAGACTTCCTCAGTCTGTTTTTCTCTGAATCTGAACAGGATTGCACATATTCATTTTTGTTCTGTAGAGTTGATGAGGAATTATCTTTTAGGTAGTTATTGGCATTCCAGATTGATAAAAACTTGTTGTGTAGTGTACTCAGTATGAGAAAACTTACTGAAAATGTAAAACTACTACCATAATCATTTCGTGACAAAATTTAGTATCTAATTCAATGACTGGAACTACATGATCAACTCATCCTGCTACTTGTTAGTATAAATGCAGAGACTTTATTGGTTATCACAGTAAGGTTTGAGAATTATCAAGTGTGCTGTATATCATATGTTATACAATACTTTGTTTATCACACAGCTATAGCAAAGGTCCAATTTACACAACAATTACTCAGAAGTGACTTAAGAAAACTGGAGAAAGATTAATTAACTTTGCTCAAGAAACGGTGTTGTTCCTATGGTGTTGTTCTTGTCAGCCTCATGCCCCAAGAGTAAACATCCAATTAAAATCTGAAGATACTGATACTAAGCTCAAGATTCTACAGCACATTTTTTTACACGTGTAACAGAATGAATATGCCTCATTGTAAGCAAGCATTTCATGTCTGCTGCACCACTGATGATGAAGCAAGGAAATGTACTGATTTTGAAAATATTTACCAAATTCTCTCTGGAAAAAAAGTGAAAGGATGAGCTAATTATCCTGGTAGTCAAGACCCAAGTCAACTTAATTAGAAAGTTCATTACTAGCACACAAAGGAAAGTTGGAAACTATTTTAGACACACTTAACTCTGTGGTATGTACATGTCAAGTTAACATAGAAAAGACAGTTTCAAACTAATGGCACATGGTTCAATGTAAGTATTAAATACAACAGCCAATTCGTGACCTTGTTATTGAACAGTTTTATTTAATCAGAACAAGAGATGTTCCTTGTTTTGAAAGAACAAATGACAAGCTTGAAGAAAGAAATACAGCATCCTACAGCTTCTTAATAAGTGTTGCATTCACTTTGCATCTAAAAATATGTGTTCAATTTCTATTACATGGGCAAACATTACCACATCTTCCACAAAATTACAAGTTATAAAAAATGAGTATGTAAGCATTTTTATGAATCTTGAAATATGCACTTAAGGTGTTTCATTAAAAATTGCATTTTGAATATTGGTTCTGCAAGGGTAAGAGTATCTTGAGGGATATTCACAAAGCTTAACTTAGGTAAGGCCAAGCTTCTGGGGTCTCTTTATAATCAGTACAAGGTAAGGGAGAGAGACTGACTATCCAAGGTAGCTTTGAGTTTCGAGTTTCTCTCTGGAGGACTTTCTCAGTAGTTGTTAACTACATTTGAGGTACTGAGATATTACCCTCTCTAGGACAGATCAATGAATAGGATAGATTTATGAATAGCACTCAATGAGATCTTTGTGGTCTCCAGTAATGCTAGCAGAACAACACAGGGCATTTCAAATTTCCCATATAGGAGGGCCTGTTAAAAACATAATAGAAAGGGCAGGACTCAAGTTCAAAATACTAGATTATCATAGAATTTAAAAAGTTGACCTCTTTCAGATTTGTTATGACATATACTATTGTTTTCAACAGGGTAGCAGCCACAGACTTGCCCTGGTAATGCAGGCTATTGATGTCTCTATTAGCATGCCTTTTTGTCCCCTAATAACATCTCTTAAAGCATTTTCCCACAGGAATATTGAGTGGTGGTAACCATTGTTCAAAGATGGTAGCTTCTTGTTTTCAGTTAATTTCACTGTGTGTCTATACAAGCCACCTGGGTATGATGGGATGTTCACACTCTCACTATACTGCCAATTTAAAAGAGGCAAAAAAATATAGCTTGTCTGTCCATTGTGCTGCTTCTGTGCAACCAGCCAAAGAGTGCAAGTGAATGCATCTCTGAAAGCAATAATGACAATATCTGTAATGACTTGAAGAGGTGCAATATCAAAATTATATCTCATAGGAACTCCTCAGTTTACATATTCAGTGCTGATGTCTAATTAAAAAGTGAAATATCAGATTAGAAAAAGGCAAAGATCCTGTACAAAAAACTATTTTATGACTAAATTTCAAAGCACAATTATTATTTAAGGTTAAGACATATTGCAGGGATGTTTAGATTACTTAAAAATGTATTTGCAATGAAAAGAAGTTGTTATAAGTTATTACATGCAAAATAAGTTCTGTCAAGCTGAAGTAGAGAAATGTACACTCGGGACAACGAAAAAATAATTTCTGCCATATAATAATATCACAAAAAAAAAGAAAAAAAAAA
The DNA here is from genome assembly GCF_949628215.1 of Phalacrocorax aristotelis. Classification (NCBI taxonomy): domain Eukaryota; kingdom Metazoa; phylum Chordata; class Aves; order Suliformes; family Phalacrocoracidae; genus Phalacrocorax; species Phalacrocorax aristotelis. The sequence goes on along the minus strand of NC_134311.1, from coordinate 21,933,310 downwards.
GAAAATATTGCCTCCTGCAACCAGTTAGGTGTAATCTGAGACATAAGACACAGAATTTTTTCCTAGAAATTAAATAACAGTCTGGGAAAAGATGGTTATAAAAGGACAGTTCAGCTGCTGTTAATATGCAGCCAATTCTAATCACCGTGAGTGCTGCTGCTAAGTTAACTAAAGCCCTCATCTTGAAGAGTTCTCCATGTGAACATACGACTACGGTTTCAGGATCATAATATACAAGAAGTTCACTACGAACTAAAGAGTTAAGATCTTTTATTAACTCTCTGAGGACATCCACAGAGTAGCTACTAATTTGGTTACCTGAAGTAACTTCCCTCATCTTGTTTTCATTTCTTATTTGTTGCTGGAATATATATTTCTATAGCGGTGAGACAATATAATTAAAATTTTACTTTAGAAATTCCTGGCTTCTTAATAGATTCATTTTAAGTAAGTTTTACTGGAAGCTTTTATTTAAAAATCTGAGTTGAAGATACCTGAGTATTCATTATACATCACAGAAAAGATTATTTGCTGCACACATTGGAAAAAATGGAATTTTAATAATAGCCAGGGTTTCTAACACAATTGGTACTAAGAGGAATATTGCATCTTTTTTGCTACTTATTTTTGCGTTAGGTGGAAAAAGAAAAAAATTAATCTGTAAGTGAGCTCCTGAAGTTCTGACCTTTAAATTCAGTCTATATGCTAATTCTTCGTAGTTAGGAATCAGTTCCCTAGACCATCAATATAGAACATGAAGCATAAGCCTGCTCTGAGATTCAAAGAAGTAACTTTGTACGCATGAAAGTTTTCAAACTGATTTTTGTTAAATCCATCTGAAAACTCCTTGTTTTTAAGAGTTTCAGCTTGCCATAGAATTTATCTTTCATGTTCCTATATAGTTGCTTTCTCCTATGTTACCAGTGAAAATTAACACTGACCATCCTCCTAGAAGGTTAAACTTCTAGCTTCTGTTTGAAACGCTAGAGTGCCTTTTCTTAGAAGAAATGCTACATATATGTGCTGCTAGCAACGAGAAAGAATACACCATTGCTCCGACCCTTCATTAGTCAGATGATCTTGGCAACGTCAATAGTGTCTGTATACGGTCTCTGCAAGAAAAACTGTTTTCAAAGGTAACCTTGCCAAGGGCTATGTTCTGTCTTGGCAAAAGGAAGCAAAATTTACTTTTCTACCAATTAGTTCACTCTGCATGAGAAACAGGTGTTATGACAGGAAATGGGACTTGAAGCAGGAACAAAATAAAATTCTCTTACAATAAGTTTTGTTTGAAAAAAATTGGAGACAATAAGCCTGCAGGGTTTACATGTTTTTACAAAATGCAAATCATGAAAACTGGTTAAGGGATTAAATGCTCTTTTTCAAAAATGACCATGGAGATTATAATCATTAATTAAAATAATGTAAATAATATTCTGAAAGAACTTTTCCTTTTTATCTCATAGGTTTCAAATGACCTAATGGTAAAAGGTTTAGTCTCAAAAGAGCTACTCTAATTAAAACTAAAAATTTAGTAGAATTAATAAGTGTGAGTAAGCTTGCAGTCTCATCCACTTGCTATGACAATTTTTTAACAGAGAAATAAAATTTTATTTTTAAGTATCATTATACCAGGTTACAATGGAATGTATTCTTACATGTCCCCTCATAAACAAGCGCTTCAGTAAGTGCTGTTATTAAAACCTTCTTGTCTTGTGGTCACTCATTACCTCTACTCCTTAAAACTCTGTATGTGATAGCATTTCTTCTGTCGATATTGTAATACTTTCTGTCATTCAGCTGCACTGTTGTATACATGAAACACACAAAATAGATTTAGCAAAAATAATTACAAAATAAAATGTATCTCTACAGCACATATGTTGTCTCTATACTCTCTAATTTGTACCTTGGAATCCAGTGATGGAATACTGCCATTTCTACTCACTATTTTTCCAAACTTGAGATTATTATGGCAAGGGAGAGAGAGATATCTCTTGTGTATTGAGGCTCAGTTAAGATGTGTTGTCTTTTTCACAGAAACAAGAGGGTAATTATCTTGCTCCATTCTGAACTCGAAGTATGCTTTTAGGAGTCCTCAACTGTGTCTACTGTACCCATATAGATGGATGATAAAATCTTTTTGCAAGAGATACCGTAAACCAGAAGGTAAGAACACATTTAATGATCTAACGTAAATTGCACTGACATTTGAAGAAACAATGTTTTCTAAAAAGAAAGCCTGAAAAGTTTGAATTATGTTAAAAGCTATTTTCCAGTTTTGAAGTATACTGACAAACTGAATCTTTTAAAATCGAATTAATATTTTTTTCAAATTTCAGCAGAGTATTTGTTATCTTGAGGCATTTCATGGGAATAGGAGTGGTAACACAATATTATAGATGGACTGGAATATATTTAAAAATGTATTTTACAAGAAAAAATAAATAAATGCAGCTAGCCGACACCTTAGACTTCAACTAAAACTACAAACAGCTGAAACAAGACTAAAATATTTTCAACCTATTTTTCCATTCATCCTGCTACTATATAGTAATTTGTTACTGTTACACTTCAAACAAATATGACCCAGTGGAAAAGGTTTTTGTTGTTTCTTAGAACTGCTGTCCTGTTCTATAACAAAGTAAAAAAGCATGCCAGTTGTTCTTTAAGTACATGACATGGTAAGTAAAAGTATGAATGATGCAATAGAACACACTGATAGAAGATGGTAGAAAATATTTGCTTTGAATTTGAATATGAAACTCATCTTGCAACTTACTTAAAAGCCACAAACACAATTTGCATTGCTACATACTCTTCAATTATTAATACCCTCGCTACATTGGGTGTTACTCTCTCCAAATATCCCCCCCAATAATTAAGAGTAAGTCTAACAACTTTTAACTTGTTACATGATTATTTTCACAACTTTCCAAAAGTGCTGTACTGACAACTTCAAACATCTTCCAAAATAGTACTCTTGCTGCATTTTGATTAGTAAGAGTCTTGCAACCCAAAAGGACAAATACATTGAATTGTAATAATATTCAACAAACTCTCAAATCATAAACTCTGAGGATGTCTCTATTTTAAACACTGCAGGCATACAGAAGTCACATTGTAGAAGAGCAGGCAGCACTGAAAAAGCAAATGCACCCTCTTAAAAGTCTGTTTTACTTTAGATGTAATTGTAATGCTCTATGTGCTTACTCTGTTGAATTGTTTGATGTAACCTAAGTAAACATGAAATCAGAATCATCAGGCAACATACGAGAAGACAAACAGTGCTCCTAAAATGAGCATCTACATTTCCAGTTGCGCTCAATAACAAAGCACAGATTATTAGATAAAGTGGAATGCATAAATGACTCAGTATACTAGTGTTATCTATCAATCCCTAAATTCCATGTTACAATCATAATAGGTAGCCCATTTCACCAGAAATGGTGAGTAAATTGGAAGAAATGTATAATGGTTTTGTAAGAAATTTATGGTATTGTGCTGCCAATCTGGAACTATTCAGTAACACACATTCTTGACTCACATCATTAAAGCACAGGTCTGCTAAAATAACCTCTAATACTCAAACATGCTTTCCCCCCACCCATTATTCTATACAAATTGAGTTCCATGGGACTACTGAGTTAAAGAGCAGACTCAAACCACAAGGGAAACGCACTCCTGCACAGACAAGTTAAAAGTACCTCTAAGTTTTTTTAAACACAGAATTAATTATCTTTTCAATGATGACTATTTGAATCTTCTAAAAAGCCTGAGAAATAATGAACTTGCTGAATAGGGAAAATATGAGTAAAACCCAGTAATATCTGTACTACTTATAGAATGGTTTTTAAGAAGAAAAGTGTTCACAAAAATGATTGTTCTTCATTGCTAGGTGGACATGTCAGGCACACATTTTTCTACCGTATGTGTGTAAGGATTGACGACACTGAATCTAGTTTTTTTTTTTTATTGTGCAACCAACTATCTTTTTTGAACTCCACAGTACTTTAAACTCTCAGCTTAATCTCTGCAAATGGCATTTATAAATTTATGGTTTCAAAACACTGCAAAAAACCCATAGTTTTCAATTCACTTTTAGAAAAACAAACTTTGCTTTTGAAATGGAAATTCACTACAGAACCTCACTCTAGTAACTTTTTTGTCCACAGATAAGTAAATATCATAATATTCAAAGTCTCTAAAGAATGTCACCTGTGTGACTGAGAAGAATGCTGTCAATTACAATTCTCCCAAAATACGCAGTCCACTGATCCAACATTTCTTATTTTGCTCAACTGCAATTAAATAAATGGGTCAGAACACTTGGTAGTTGTGTCCCTTCAAATAATCACAGTGCTCTCCTAGTAAGTACTTAATTTATTGTAAAACACAGACATCATAACTGAGTGACAATCTTCTCATTCAAGCACTATACTGTAAAGGAATATCACAGATTTAGACACACAGAACATTCATTTCTTTTTCTCTGTGGTATGTAGCTTGTGAAAATGACCTTACACAGGGGCAGTTTAAATCCAGAAAAAAACCAGAGGGGGTTAAACCACAGTGTCTCAGTGCTACGTATCATGAACTACTCTTAATACAAAGTTTGGCTATAATCAACTGAGGTTGCTCTGGAGAACACTACTTTAAATATGAAGACATATTGGCTGAATGTTGAAGGCAGGCCAAAGAGAAAAGTCTGCTATAATATGGTGTTTTAGAATCATCAAGGGAAGAGGAAAGCAGGAGTTCAGTGTCAATAGCATTTCAACTGAAATACTGGGTACTAGGCATTTAATGTGATGTTGACACTCCACCATGTATACCAGTTCTTTTTCATATGCTTCTTCATATACTACAAGCTTATTCAGTGAAATTAGAAGAAATTCATGGCAAGAATTCAGAAAATTTGAAATCTGCAAGGTGCAATTTAGAAAGCAGTTCTGCGATGTTAAAGTCATGGTAGATCACTAAATTTCACTAATCTTTTTCTAATATATGTCAAAAAGGTATAAACGCAAATTATTTATTTGTCTGGATTACTGTTCAAAAGTTATGCACAGTCATGATCTATGTTTCTTTAAATAATTTTAATATCTTTTATATGATCTTGGGATTTTTGCATGATTTAGACACATGCCACAAACGATTACATGACTGTAGAACCACTAAACACAATAGTGAGTTGTATTTGAAATGGACGGTAAAAGGCCTGTATTCATTACCTTGACTGTTTTTCTCAATCACCTCTTACACTACTAAGTTACTGAACTCAGGGGACAAGAGTAACAGTGTTGAATATGTTCAGGAAGGAGAATTTTAGAAATAATACCCAGATGGGTTTTCATGACCTTAGACAGTAACTTCTCTTTAACATTCTTCTGCACAAATACAGCAGACTTCTGTTAGAAGACAGGTTCTTCAAATTTATTCTGAGGTGAGTTTGGAAGTGTGACTTCAAATTCAGCGCTATTCAGGGTATAAATGCACTGTAATTACATTTTTAATTGCAAATTCAATTTTTACTACAGAATTAGTAAGCACTATAATACCAACAGCCATAAATATCTATGCTACTTTGTAGTAGCAAATCAAGATAGTATAGTAAGTTTGTTCTTGAAGCTTTTGATGTGACTTGAATTGAATTGAAGTGAATGGAACAGATCGGAACGGAAGTGAATTGAGTTGAATTGAGTTGAATTGAAATGAATTGAATTGAATTGAATTGAATTGAATTGAATTGAATTGAATTGAATTGAAGAATGCTACCAAATAAAGGGAGAAGACCATGTCATCCTTACATCAACAACTTGTTTTAGGTCATAGCTGAAGAACAATGCATTCAAGTACCTCTTTAGAACTCTCCTTTAAACATTTAATTATGAATGAAATACCACAGTCTAAAGACAAATAAATTCAGTATGTGTACATGGACCTAATGTTCACTGGCCAAGACTTAATTTCCAAAAGACACAGAGACTTCTCAGTGAACAATACTTATGTTTAGCTCATCATACTGAGACACTGGTTGTGCCAACACACTTGAGACTTCCCATGTTCCACTATTCATTATAACACATACCAACATTCTCTGGTTCCTGCCAAGCTTCAGCCAGAGCTCATTTAGTGCAAGCTGAATGCTAGGTCCAATCAAAGGAGCTCAAGCAGAACGTGAGCCAATGTTTTGTATGCAGAGCTCAGCCACTGGCATAATCTACTAATACAGTACTGTTCCTAGTTAATTCTTCTGATTTATGAAGTGGCTTTTGAACTACATCAAGTTACTTTTCTCTTGAGCTTCAGTATCACCCACCATAAGTGGGGAAACACTTAATTACTGAATTAGAAAAGATGTATCCTAAAAAAATTAACTTTTAACTTGTTCTGCAGTACAGAATGGGCTGTGGAAAATGAAAACCCATATACTATTGGGACATATTTAAAATACATTGAAGTTACATATATTATATAAGTTACATATAGTATTGACTATAGTATATAGAGAGGCCAGTATATAGTTTTTCGTGATCTAGAGAAGACTGACAGTTTCCTTCCTTTTTCTTTGGAAAACATATTCCTGGTATTTGAATGGGATATACGTAACACCAAAAGCCCCAAAGGTTGCACCAGACTTCTGTATTCTTGGCTGGAGGAATGGGATAATAAAAATCCACACAGTACCCTGCATAACAATCTGACTAACCTTTAAGTTCTGAAACTACATTTATTGGATAGAAACTAGGAATGGAGCCGAAAAGTGTCACTGGTAAACTAGAAATTAATTGTGTTTGCTTACAGCTCAGCTCCAAATCACAGTCTATACTAACCAATTATTTGGAATGTCCAAACATTTAGTTTTACATGGGAATTCTCCATTTTAGTCAAAACCTAAAAATTAGTTTTACAATATCAAACATAATTCCAGTGAAGCTTGAAGTTTTTCTTTTCAGTTCATCAGTTCTTTTCAGTTAATCAGATAATTAGAACATTCAGTGTTGATGTTTGTCAGTAAGACTTGAAAAATGAGAACAAAACTAAGGCAATCCGAGGAAGCTGAGCATTTTTTTAAACTCTGGAATATCTAAATCTGTCACCTTGAAACCCTCATACTTTAGCTCAATTCAAAGCCACAGCTCTTTAGTGTTGCATTTCTCGAAAAAGCTTCAGATTTGTAAAGATGTGAAATGTAACTACAGGTAAATTATCTTACAATAGATCTCTCTAAATCAGAGACGGCTGGGAAAGAGGACTTCATGCTTAAATTTTAAGAGGCAGATTTGCACCTCAACTGAATTTTTCAACTCCTTTGTTCCCTTCAAAAAAGCCATGATAATAAAACAAAAATGAAATAATTCTTCAAATAATCCAACCCTATGACCAAAATAAGAGATGGTCCATTTCAAATTTCAGAAGGGAAAAGTTTCATTAAGTTTGCATCGCTTACATTTTAATGTATATATTTAAATTTGCCTTATATGCCGCTTTAGATGTTATACTAGGAAAGACAAAATATATGCTTTACTTATGCACTGTTTAAAAGAGCAGGCATACAACTAAGACGCACAGAACTTGGACAGTACTCATTTTAGAAACAAAATTCATTCATTAGAGGATAATCACAGGCAAATCTATTAAGGCAGAAATTAATATATTATATTAAGGGCTTTTGTGACTTTTAATTATTTGATTTCCAGATTCACAATAATGCTTCCATTTTCATATTTAACAGATATTTTTGATCCAATTACAGAAAAAGAAATCAGTAATTACAGTGAAAACAGATTCTCTATTCACTTGCACTTCATTATGATTTTACTTAATTTTGGTAGGCTTTCAGGATACTCCTTGGGTAAAAAGGCAGTAAGATTAGTCTTCTGAATCATATTTGAGGATGCTAAAAAAAAATATCTCCAAGTCTACTATTTACAAGTAACCAACATGTTAGTTTTCGTTACTCAGAACTTCTAGGTGAATAAGCATAGGCCAAATGAACCATCAAATTGGTATAACTGAATCTGTTTACATCTAACTAAAAAGAGAAAAGAGAACAGAGCACTGTACACTTTATTTAGTATTTGAGTGTGTGTAATGTGGCTGCTAGTATGTTTCCTGGATGCATCTTCATGTCTTATGATGAATAAGCAGCATTTAACTAATTTGCTGGCAAAATTAAAGTTTATACAACTGGCCTGATTTGTAACCTTATTGTTTGACTTATAGCCAACCACCTTCTCCCCTTCTCCCCTAAGATTAGCTTCTGGATCTGAAAATAAAGGTCAAAATATTTTAAATTTCTCAAATTCTTTCTCACATCACAGTCCGTAATCTTCTTCCAGTATTCTCTGATAGGTAGTGAGAAGCTACAGGCTTTTGCTTACAGAACAGCTTAATGTTAGATAAACAGCATATCACGTAGTCTTAGGTCTCTGGCTTCATGAGAAATGCTGAGTTGAGGTTCTCATGCTGAGCACAGCATGACTGAAATGAAGAGATCCACTCATGTATTCTACTATCCTCTCCTCCCACTTTCAAATTCATATGCACAAATAACTCGGGCAGAAGAGGCACACAGAAGCATATACTGATAAAATAAAAACCACAAACTTAATTGTCGTGCATTTCAAAATCTGGCACAATGACTTCTAACATCAAGAAAGGCAGAATCAGGACTCAAGTAAGAGGTTTAATTATGGGCTCAGCATGGGCTCAATTCTTCAAAAGGTGCTGCAAAATAGAGGGTCAAAATTAGGAGAAAACTCAGAAATTGGAAGTGTCAAAGATTTGCATATGTTTTTCTTTGAAAATCAAAAGAAAAACTCAGAACTTTGGATGACATTTTAATCCTTCAAAAATTATTCTAGTCAAGTATTTTGGTTACAACAGTGTAGATTCTCATAGGGCATATACAGTCAGGTGACCATTCATACTAGCAGCAAGTTTCTAGTTTTGACAATGAAGCAACCTCAAACAAGTGCTAATGTAAGCTCTTTTCATTTTCAAGAGAGCCATTTGAGCAGCAAAACCTACTTGAATTCAGAAACATTTCTCACTGTTCCAGAATGACCTCTTTTGCACGAGAATTAACCAATAAGTTTATACATATCAACAACTATCTGCAGACGGTGACTTTCAGAACACTAACAAGCCAAAAATAGTCAAAGGACTAAAACCTAATTAAATAGATTAGTTTTCAACTGTCTGAAGTGAGAAATAGAAGTCTTGATGTCCTTCATTATTGATTTCATCTTATACAATGTTTAGAATAATTTCAATTACTTGTTGTAAGCAATTAACACACATCAATGAAAATATGAGAATTTGAACTAACAATATTATAATGCCTTCCACAACAAATTATAGTACTAAGTTGGAACAAAATCATCTTATTATTCAATGTCTTTCTCAGAATGCTGTAATTATCCGAAGTATTAGAATACATCTACTCTTTGAACACAAAAAAAGCTTTAAGTGTATTTGTTCACACATTTGACTAAATGGTATTGAAAAGTTTGCTTAAAGCTATGTTAACACATCAGATTTAGTCTTAAAATAAATATTGTTCCTATTTCTATTTTCAATTGATTTTTTTAAGACAAAATTACCTGCAGATATTTTAAAGCTGAACAAATATAAGCTTCAATTCAACCTGGATTATATGTTTTTTTAAAACACATTATATACCTCTCAACATACAGCTTTAGCCAAGATACACTCAGCTAATTTTAAAAAACTATGCATTCTGATTATATAAAGACTCAAAATATCCTGAAAAACATACTTTATTCCAAGGATACAAAAACAGATGATCCTAAATTTAGGTCAATGTGTTATACAAATATCTGAGCTGTACTGTTATTACAGAATATGTTTAATCACCCATGCCTGTTGGTTAATGTTGTTTCAAAGTCTCTCCCTTAGTTACATTCTGCTTTCTCCTGAAGAATCTGCATTGAATAGGAAATATAACAATTCCCATAAACTAATCCCCAGTGAGAAGACCAATTAATTGATTTTCTGATTGTTCCTACTGTAGCAAATCCTCAACAATAAATCTAAGAGAAGAGCTGGCACTTCATGACACAATTACAAATTTGTTAATTTTTGGCTACCCTCCTCCATGAAACTGTACAATGGCTTATTGATTTATTGTGCCCTTTACATATTTGGTGGTATTGCAACCTTCAAAATCTGCTTACTTTTAAGGTGCTTTTCATTTGTTACTGAGTCATTCCATTGCATTAAATTCCAAACAAGTTAAGGTCTTTAATTTTAAAATAATTCTTAATTCAGTATGTAAATTAATGAGAATTTAATATAAATAATAATTTCTCATAATTAAATTTCATTGTTACTGAAGTACAACTATACATACATCACCAATTGTTTGACTGAAGCAAATTAGGCAAGAAAACAATTTTATAGCCCATAATAGGAAATAAAGCTGTTATATTCAAAACTCCACAATTCTTAACATACACTTAAGTAAGACAGAAACACTTTAAAGCTATTCTATATGCACTTGCTTTGTAGAAGACAGACATTTAGAACGGGATCCACTCTGCAATGCTAACAAGCAGCCACTATACAACTGCAACAGAATTTTTGTGTGTGTATGAACTGGGAGGCTTGGCTCTCCTGTGATTTTGACCAGCTTCACTTAATCTGAAAGCATACTACTGGTAAGTTGCTAAACGCTGCTCACACAGGCACAGCTACTCAAGAGAAACACAGAGGCTGTGGGAAGAGTACAAGGAAATGTAATAGTTTGTGCCTGGAACATAAAAATTCCTTTTTCCAGTGCCTGCTATCAGGAGTGTAGTAGTATGAAATACTTCTTTAGTTACTTTACCACATAACCTAATACGGTTTCCAAGAACATTACACTTTAAAGAGTAGTAATATCATACTCTCAATTCTGTTCAGGTATTCCCTCCTTCCTTCTTAAATTCCCGGTGTTACATAGGTCTCATGATGTTTTATTGAACTTAAGACTTTTAAGTTAATATCCCTCATTTAACGCTTCTGAAAATTTATGATACTGAGATAGTATTGTTTGTTCACACCTTTTGGGTTTTTTCCTTTTTCCTTTGTTTTTGTTTTTTTCCCTTCGGGTTGCGGATAATGTAAAGAGACTACACAAAGTAGGTAATACTAAAGCAGAAAATTCAATTTTGTGAAATTTTTCTCATAATCTAGAGAATGATAATACTCTAATCTGATGACAAATAATGGCATAATGGCTTTCAATCATTATCTTTTCTTAGCAGATTTCACAAGTTTGGTCACTACAAATAATTAAATATTGGAAGACTACGAATGTAGCCTCTAATGTGAAAATCAAACTGTAATCATTCAATTTTACGCTATAGCATGAAAGATAATGAATCTAAGCCTAAATTAGCTCTGTTACACTTACAAAAATGCCTTGATGAAAAGAGATCTTCCCACTCTGACAGGAGGTGAGAAAATTTGACAAATTTATGAAAACTAAAGATGTGGGGTTCTGCAAGATCAGCATTTGGAAGACACAAAAAAGATTGTTCTTGACAGACTTGGTTTATGTGACTGCCTGCAATCAGCTGAGGGACCCTTAAACTGAAAAATAGAGGAAGGAAATTGGGAAAGACAGTTTCATTTACTACATGTGAAGACAAGGGACAAAGGAGGCTTAAAAAAACGATCAGAAGATATAAGCTAGGAAATGGGCTGACATTGCAAAGATACAATTAAGAAATATGGACATTAACTGAAGAAGAATGGGCCAAACACTTACGGAAGTAGAACTAGGAGTACCAGACATCATGGAATTACAAAAACACGGTCATACATTGATCTGCTGTTCATTTGGGGAAGAAATCAGGAAAAGCACAATGTTTAAGTTCATCCTTGTTTAGCAAAGCACTGAATTAAGTCCTTGATTTTAAGTTACTGCATTTACATTGATCTTGTTTGCTCTGCTGAACAGAAATGTTTTCCTGACTTGAGAACTACCCAAACTCGTTTAAACTTCTTTAACATAGCATGGCAGTGCATTACAGGACAGCAGACAACCTTTTCACTGGAACTTTTGGAATTGGTCATAAACACCCAAATAAGTCTGTTTTCTTGTACAATTTATTTCCAGTATGGGGGGAGGAAGGAGATTTAAGAACCTATGTCTAGTGCAGAAAAACAGAGGTAATTGTAATTCCTATAAATTAAAAATCCATATTCATCTCATCAATGAGCTTAGCAGAAAAGGTAGAAGAGAACAAATTCTTTTTTGTGACAAGTACTTTTCAATATTAAGGAGAGTAACACTGAAAACTCAGTGCTGGAAAGCATAGTGTGATGCCTCCATCTATAAGCCATGCCATTTCTGCTGCAGAATGATTATAATGTTTTTACTCCATCTAACTACTAGAATACTAAAGCTATCACTGTGAACCTAAACCCCACCTACTTGTCCATTATGCTTATTTATCTCTGAAAAAAATCTCTTTATAAAGCATTAAATACATAATATCTTAATTCAGTGCATTCTAGCTTTCTATCCTATAACTCTTTTATGTAGTTCTGTTAGCTCCATTTACTCTGGTTTTAAACCACCTCTTTAGTTGGTTTATGGTGTATTGCCCTGGCTAAAATTTTAAAATAAATACATACAAAACCTAGAACGCACTTAAAGTAGTCTCAAGTATAATACTCTCTGCTACTCCACTTTGTGGTAACGTTCAAAGGAGGAGAGGCAAAAACTACGATGAATTAGTGAGTTGTATGGTCCCACTTGGCAAAAGGTGCTTACTTATTCTCTCCTCTAGAAAACAAGCCTCTGTCTCTGTTTTCGTACGTGACATACCAAGTTTATTATTTTGTTTCCTCTTCATGAATATCAAAGTGCCTTTTCTATATCATCTCAGCTCAACATGAGAAAAGTATTTAAAGGAACTGGACATGTGTGCAGATGCAAGTCTTTCTGTTTGTGTGATGGCACTTAGGTTTACATATAATATTGTGGGTTCAACAAGTACCTGCTAACTCCTTTTTACCTTGTATTATTTTCCTTCAGTCCTCCTAGTCTGTCCAAATACACTTTTAGCGTATCTACATTCTATTCCAGATACTTTAATCCTGCCAGGGTGTCAGATTGATTCTCTTTCCAATGGGACGTACATGTAACAAAAGGATGTACAGGTAACTAAAGGAAGAACACACCAACCCTAATACTAAAGACTCCATTCTCCATACTTCACAGCACAGGACTCAGCTAAACTTGCCTTTAAATTCTTGATGTGATGTTCGTATTGCCCTTGAGGGGAACATTCTGAAAACAGTATATCACTCTGACGTATGGAAAAGGCACTGAACTTATTTGCATGGAAATAATTCAGTGCATTATTTGAGTTATATGAAGTATCTGAATTACACAGAGCAGTTCAGATACTATATTATTAAGGGAATGAAACACTTTGTATATATACACTCAAATCCAGTCACACACTTGAACACGTATGTGCAACGCATTCAAGTATCTAAGAAATTTTTCTTAGCATGGGCAAAGGATTCTCTTTTCACACTCTGACAAACCTTTACATGCTTTCTGGCAATGGAGTAAGGAAATGGCTTCTGTTATGAAGCTTAAATGCCTTAAGAAGATGAGGCATCATTTGCTCCCTACACACATATGCTATATATCTATTCCCTTAAGCAGATCACCTACTGAGAACAAGTGTGGCAATATAAGGGTTTACGGTTTGTTAGCAGAACTATGAAGTCTTTATGTGGTAAACATCAACGCCCTCAGCCGGCAAGGAATGATTTCATAGTGTCTCTTGTCCCAAAATACCTTTTATAATTTTATGAGCAAAATAGCATAAATAAAGCTGGTTTGTGTTAAAACTGTATTAACAAAACAACTGTAAGGGTCTTTTCTGTCCTAAAATATTATTCTATAACAACATCTTGGCTACGTAACAGGCTCTGTATGAAAATATACTGCAAAAAAAAAAGGCTTAAGAGGTGTAAACATTCAGGCAATAATCTGTATCATTCTCAGAGGGAAATATCTTTCCCAGTCTCATTCTTCTACTCCACAAAAGTGTAGCATACTAAAGAATATAAAATTCTAAATCTTTCTGTGCGTATCAATTATACCGTATGTAAGTCCCTGAGCAGTATTTAAAGACAAAGAACTAAACCCAATATTCCACTTGCTGACAACACAAAATCTAGCCAATTCAGCTTTAGAAAGCTCATAATTTTTAAAAACTGTAAATAATATTTTCCCTTAGATACAGCTTGTTCAGGAAACTGTCCCAGCTACAGAGGATTATTATATTGCCTGATATCCTGGGGAAAAATACAAAACAAAAAAAACCCCTGTGCATAATACTGCTACATAGTGTTCATTATAAGTCATTACACCCACCACCATTTTATTTTTACAGTCTGATAAAGATGTTTCCAGTGTTATCTATATGAACAGAACTGTCTGTGTGGAATGGAGAAACACATAAACAACAACAGAAGAATAACTAGCCAAAAACATCCAAACTAAATGCCCAGACGTGCGGCTAGAGAAAATGAACCTGTCAAGGGGTTCAAAGAAAATTTAAAGAGTTCCCACTACATGAATAAGAGTCAAGCTCTCAGAAATGAGATGCTGTTACCCTTCATGCTCACTTTCTGTAAAATAGTTACATAACCCTGAAAGTCAGCTGGCCTTACAGCTTTTGTGCAGCTATGCGAAAAAAAAAGTCTTCAAAGGAAGAAATACATAGTTTTCTGATACCATTCTACATTTCAGATGAGCTCCCACACAATGTCCTATGATCAATACAAACAGGCTGAGATACTCAAGAATATAAAATAGAGTCCCAGATACTAAACAAAGACATCTCATACACAGACATTTATATAAAGTTTGATAAATCTGACTCAGGAAATTCAACACGTCATGTAGCAGACAAAGGTGTTGGCTGCCAATATTCCTCCTGCAGCAACTGGAACACTCTTTCCTCTTGGAAAGAAATGGCATAAAGTACACTTGCTTAAATCTTCTGATAATTGCTTAATGATCTGTATGAGCAGCAATTCTGTTTAGGTATTCTCTACAAAAGAAATAGGAATAGGAGCTCCTGGCAAAACACAAACACAAAAAGAAAACATGCAGAAGGTGGAAGCAGGGACAGGTAACATGGGAGGAATACAGAAACACTGTCCAAGCATCCAGGGATGAGGTTAGGAGAGAAAAACTCAAATGGGATTGAACTTGGCCAGGGATGTCAAAGGCAACAGAACGGCTTCTATAAGTACACAGATGATAAAAGGAAGGGTAGGAAAAACATGGGCTCCCTGCTAAATAAAGTGGGGAACACAGGACATAGAAAAGGTTGAAGTACTGAATGCCTTCTTTGCCTCAGTTTTTACTAGCACGTCTTCATGATTCCCAGGTCCCAGAGACCAGGGGGAAAGTCTGGAGCAAGGAAGATGTGCCCTTTGTGGAAGATACTTAAGAATACCTAGGCAGACTAGACATAAATAGGTACATGGGTGCTGATGGAATGCACTCATGAGTGCTGAGGAAGCTGGCTGATGTCATTGCAAGGCCACTCCCAATAACATATGAATGATCATGGCAACTGGGGGAAGTGCCTGAGGACTCAGGAAAAGCAAACGTCACTCCTGTCTCCAAGAAGGATAAGAAAGATGATCCAGGAAACTTCAGGCTTGTCAGCCTCACCTCAATACCTGGAAAGGTGATGGACCAGCTAATCCTGGAAACCATTTCCAGCCATATGAAGGACAAGAAGGTCATTAGGAATAGTCAGCATGGATTCACCAAGGGGAAGTCATGCTTGACCAACTTTATCACCATCTGTGATGAAACAACTGGCTTGGCATATGATGGAAAAGCAGTGGGTATTGTCTACCTTGAGTTCCATAAGACTTTCGACACTACCTCCTAGATCCTCACAGAGAATCTGGTGAAGTATGGGCTGAATGAGCTGGAATGAAAACTGGTTGAATGACCATGTCTAAGGAGTGATGGTATGTGTCACAAAGTCTAATTAGAGGCCATTAACTAGCTGTGTACCCCAGTGGTCAGTACTGGGTTCTGTTGAACATATTCATTAATGCTCTTGATGATGGGCCAAAGTGCACCCTCAGTAAGTTTGCTGGTAACAACAAACCGGGAGGAGGGGATGATGTGCCAGAGAGTTGTGCTGCCATCCAGAGAGACTCGGACAAGATGGAGAAATGGGCTGACAGGAACCTCATGCAGTTCAACAAGAAGCGCCAAGTCTTGCACCTGGGGAGGAACAACCCCAGGCACCAGTAGAGGCTGGGGGCTGCCTAGGTGGAAAGCAGCGTTTCAGTGAAGGACCTGTAGATCCTGGTGGACGCCAAGTATGGAACACACACCAGCAATGTGTCCTTGCAGCAAAGAAGGCCAATGGTATCCTGTATTATAGGCTACGTTAGGAAGAGTGCTACCAGAGTTTGAGGGAGATGATCCTTCCTCTCTGTTCAGCGCTGATGAGGACACACCTGGAGTGCTGGGTCCAGTGCTGGGCTCCTCTGTACAAGAGAGACGTGCACACACTGAATGAAGTCCTGCAAGTGGTCATGAAAAGGATGAAGGGACTGGAGCATCTCCCCTAAAAGGAAGGCCTGAGACTGCTAGGGCTATTCAGTCTGGAGAAGAGAAGGCTGAGGGGGATCTTATCAATGTATATAACTACCTGAAGAGAGGGTGCAAAGAATCATACAATCATAGAGTGTCCTGAGTTGGAAGGGACCCACAAGGATCGTTGAGTCCAACTCCTGTCCCTGCACAGGACAACCCCAAATTCACACCATATCTCTGAGGACGTTGGCCAAGTGCTTCTCGAACAGCGTCAGGCTTGGTGCTGTGACTGCCTCCCTGGGGAGCCTGTTCCAGTGCTCCACCACCCTCTGGGGGAAGAACCCTTTCCTAATATCCACCCTAATCCTCCCCTGGCACATCTTCCTGCCATTCCCTCGGGTCCTGTCATCGGTCACCAGAGTGAAGACATCATCACCTGCCCCTCCTCCTCCCCTTGTGAGGAAGCTGCAGACCACCATGAGGTCTGCCCTCAGTCTCCTCTTCTCCAGGCTGAACAACCCAAGTGACTTTAGGTGCTCCTCATACGGTTTCTCCTCTAAACCCTTCACTAAATTTGTGGCCCTCCTCTGGACACCCTCTAGTAGCTTTATATCCTTAATGTACTGTGGTGCCCAAAACTGCACATAGCACTTGAGGTGAGGCCGCACCAACGCAGAGCAGAGCAGGACAATCACCTCCCTTGACTGGCCGCAATGCAGGGCTTGATGCACCCCAGGACACATTTGGCCCTCTTGGCTGCCAGGGCACGCTGTTGGCTCATGGTCAACTTGCTGTCGACCAGAACCCCCAGGCCCCTCTCTGCAGAGCTGATCTCCAGCCTCTGGTTCCCCAGTCTGTGTGTACAGCCAGGGTTGCTCTGCCCCAGGTGTAAAATCTGGCACTTGCCCTTCTTAAACTTCATACAGTTGGTGATTGCCCAGCTCTCCAGTCTGTCCAGATCCCTCTGCAGGGCCTCTCTGCTGTCGAGAGCGTCAACAGCTTCTCCCAGTTTTGTGTCATCAGCAAACTTCATTAGTATTCCTTCCAGTCCTGCATCCACGTCATTTACAAAGAGATTAAAGAGTATGGGCCCTAAGATGGATCCCTGCAGAACCCCGCTAGTGACTGGCTGCCAGCCCAGTGTAACCCCGGGTACTATGACCCTTTGAGCCTGACCCGTCAGCCAGTTGCTCACCCACTGCATTATGTGTTTATCCAGCTGTATGCTGGACATTTTGTCCAGGAGGATACTGTGACAGACACTATCAAAAGCTTTACTGAAATCCAAAAAGATCACATCGATTGGCTTCCCTTGGCCAACTAGGTGGGTAATCTTGTAATAGAAGGAAATCAAGCTTGCTAGGCACAACTTTCCCCTCGTGAACCAGTGCCGTCTGGGACCAGTGACTGTGCCATCTTTCAGGTGTTCTTTGGTAACTCCCACAATAATCTTCTCCATAATTTTACCAGGCACAGAAGTGAGACTGACAGGCCTGTAGTTACCAGGGTCATCCCTGCTGCCCTTCTTGAAGACTGGGACAATGTTTGCCAGCTTACAGTCAACGGGAGCACTCCAGATTCCCAAGAACACTGAAAAATCATTGAGAGAGGTCTCACTATGACATCAGCCAGCTCTTTAAGTACCCTCAGATGAATCCCATTAGGCCCCACCAACTTACAGGGATCCAGCTGGAGCAGCAAGTTCTGCACAGGTTTGGGATTGATTGGGAGTTTATAATTCCCAGTCATGGTTCTCTAGTCCAGGGCTCTGGGGGCCCCAGAGCCCATCATCAGTGTTGGAGACTGAGGCAAAGAAAGCATTAAATGTCCCTGCTTTGTCTATGTCCCTGTTTGTGAGGTGACCATTCTCATCAAGCAGCAGGCCAATGTTATTTCTGGCTTGCCTTTTGTCATTAATATATTTTAAAAAGCCCTTCTTATCGTCTTTCACAGTAGTGGCCAGATTCAACTCCAACTGAACTTTGGCCACACAAAATTCCTCCCTGTAGTGGTGAACAGCATCTCTGTAGCCCTCCCATGTTTTTTCTGACCTTGCTTCCATTGGCCATATACTTCCTTTTTCCACTTTATTTCTAGAAGATCCCTGCTCAGCCCAGCCAACCTTCTGCCTCACCTGCTTGACCTTCTACACTTTGGAATTGCCTGCTCCTGTGCTCTTAGGAGGTGGTTCTTCAAAAGTCACGAGCACTGATGGACACCAGCACCTTCAAAAGATTCTCCCCAGGGGATCTGACTAAGTACTTCCTTGAGCAACCTGAAGTCTGCTCTCCTCATGTCCAGAGCTGAGGTCTTGCTGGTAGTTTTCCTCCTGTCACCATAAATTTTAAATTTGACTGCTTCATGATTGCTGTGGCCAAGGCAGCCAGCAATCGCCACTTCACCCACAAGACCCATTCTGATAATAAGCAACAAATTGAGGAAGGCACCTTTCCTGGTCTGTCCCCTTAGTACCTGTACCAAGAAGTTAATTTCCAGATGGTTTAGGAACCTTCTGGACCTGTTTGTACCAGCTGTGTGGTATTCCCAGTTGACATTTGGCAAGTTGAAGTCCCCCTATAAGGGCAAGGGCAGATGACTTTGAGGCGTCCCTTAGTTCCTTAAAGAATAACTCATCAGTGTCATCATCCTGGCTGAGTGGCCTACAGTAGACTTCCATGACAACATCCTCTGTCTGTCCCTTAATCCTTACCCAGAAGCTCTCAACTGTGCCATTGCCAACTGCAAGCTCTGTGCATTCCAGCTCCTCCACTAGATACAACGCCATGCCCCAGACTCAGCTGACCTGCCTATCCCTCCCGAAGACCCTGTAACCATCCATCATAGCACACCAGTCACAGGACTCATCCCACCAGGTTTCACTTATGCCAATGATGTAATATCTCTGGGGTGGGGCCAAAGCTTCTAGCTCCTTCTTCTTGTTCCTCATGCTGCATGCATTTATGTAGAAACACTTCAAGTGCATTTCATTGTGCCTATCCCTACGTGGAGCAGTCTGAAGAATCTCACTAGTACGCAGCTCCTCGAACTTCAGCATGCCATACCATTGCTTTGCACTGAGCAAAAACCCTTTTCCCCTTCTGAGAAAGGTGCATCCGATCAGATCTCAGTAGAGCTGGTGATGAACAGACCATCCTATGATCAAAAAACCCAAAGTTCCGCTGACGACACCAGCCTCCAAGCCACATGTTAATCAGCTGGGCCTACCTGTTCCATTCAATATTCTTCCCTGCTACTGAAAACATTGAAGAAAATACCATCTGAGCACCTGATCCTTCAACCAACTGCCCCAAGGTTCTGAAATCCCTTTTGACTGTCTTTGGGCTTCTCTTTGCTACCTCTTCTCTGCCAACATGAAGAACCAATAGTGGGTAATAGTTTGAGGAGCTTACCAGACTAGGGAGTCTCCTAGCAACACATCTTACTCTGGCCTGAGGGACACAGCAGACTTCCCTATGGGTTGGGTCTAGTCAG
The DNA here is from genome assembly GCF_949628215.1 of Phalacrocorax aristotelis. Classification (NCBI taxonomy): domain Eukaryota; kingdom Metazoa; phylum Chordata; class Aves; order Suliformes; family Phalacrocoracidae; genus Phalacrocorax; species Phalacrocorax aristotelis. The sequence goes on along the minus strand of NC_134311.1, from coordinate 21,913,200 downwards.
CATATGGGACCCTCCGTTCCCCTCAGGAGGGAGTCATCTATGACAACTAACCTGCTTTTTTCTTAACATGAGTGGTTGAGGTATGGGGGGTGGGCTGCCTAGACCATCCCTCCATCCCAGAGGACCTTAGTCCACACCATCAGTTGTCTACTCATCTAATTCTAGGGCCTCATACCTGTTGTCTACGGCACCTGGGAAGGTGAGGCAGGCTGAGAGTGGATTCTCCTGCCACCCTGAGTAGTAACCTGCTTCCATTCTCACCCATCTCCTGGGTGTCCTCCTTCTGCCTGGTGGTGAAGGGGTAGGGGGTCCTTTGTCTCTTGTACCATGGCTAGCTGGTGCATCTGTCTCAGGGATGGTAGAGTACTGTTCCGCCAGCCAATCTCCTCTGACTGCCTGATACTCCTCAGCCTGGACACCTCCTCCCAAAGCTCCATCACCAAAGGCTGAACAGCTCCTTTACTTGGGCACATCTTCAGATGAGCTCACTGCTGCCATCAGATACTGACCTGAAACTCAGGCACACCCTTGCCCTGGTTTCAGCTGGGATACAGTTAAATTCCTTCATAGTAGCTAGTATGGGGGGCTATGTTTTGGATTTTTGCTGGAAACAGCGGTGATAATGTGGAGATGTTTTCGTTGTTGCTAAGTAGCGCTTACACTGGTGCCCATGCTCTGCTGGGTGCACAAGAAACTGGGAGGGGACACAGGTGGGACAGCTGACCCCAACTGGACAAAGGGATATCCCATACCATATGACGTCATGCTCAGTATATAAAGCTGGGGAAAGAAGGAGGAAGGGGGCATTTCGAATGATGGCGTTTGTTTTCCCAAGTAACTGTTATGCTTGATGGAGCCCTGCTTTGCTGGAGATGGCTGAACACCTGCCCGCCCGTGGGGAGCAGTGAATGAATCCCTTGTTTTGCTTTGCTTCCGCACGCAATGGCAGAATAGTTTCACCTAGTTAGTACTGGATACACCTTCTATCTCATAACTGCAGATGTAAATAGTTGGACACAGCCAAAACAGCTTGGTCACTGCTTTATTATCAAACCAAAAAGCATTGTAAAATATACAGAGAACTGAAAGGGTTAATATCTGTCCTGGTTTCAGGTGGGATAGAGTTAATTTTCTTCCTAGTAGCTGGTATAGGGCTGTGGTTTGGATTTAGTAGGAGAATAATGTTGATAACACACTGATGATTTAGTTGTTGCTAAGTAGTGCTTACACCAGTGAAGGACTTTTCAGCTTCTCATGCCCTGCCAGTGAGAAGCTGGGAGGAGGCACAGCCAAGGACAGCTGACCCAAACTGGCCAAAGGCATATTCCACACCATATGACATCATGCTCAGTATATAAGCTGGGAGGAGCTGGCTGGGTGGAGGCGGGGGACACCGCTGCTCAGGAACTGGCTGGGGATCGATTGGCAGGATGGTGAGCAATTGCATTGTGCACCATTTATTTTGTATATTATTATTATTGTTGTTATTTTTATTATTATTATCCCTTCCTTTTCTGTCCTATTAACTGCCTTTATCTCAACCCATAAAGTTTACTACTTTTTTTTCCCCTGGATTCTTTTCCCCATCCCACTGGTGGGGGTGGGGTGAACAAATGGCTGCGTGGTGTTTAACTGCCTGCCTGACAAACTTGAGTATGTCACCTTGTCATAACTTGCCTGTAAGCATCTAGTATTCCAATATTAACAAAAAAAATATTCTCGTGGTTGTCATCTCACTCATAAAATAATAAAATTTCAAATGTAACAGAAGTCTACAAAGCAAACTAAAAATAATGAGAAGTTCCATAGCACCATTTTATTCCAATGTGTTTTTAAAATTTAATGAGATGATCTTATATCACTTGTTAAAGGAAGCAACAGGGAGAAACTTCAGTACACAGCTGATGACAACTCCAACAATGAACTTCAGAATATGAAGTCATACATTCAGAAAAACTTTTTTTTAAATGATACATTAACTAATGGATAAAACACACCACGGTTATTTTCACAGAATGCGTAATCAAATGACGCCAGAGCAACGCAATCACAATGATAATTGCTGCATCTATGTTTAATTAATGAAATTTAACAGATAAATTTTCCTATCTGATATTTAACATGATAGGATCAGTTTACCTGGAGAGTTTTCCTGGACGAATTACATCTCTTTAAACTAAAAGCTATTTTGAAAAAACCCACTTGCTGATACAATGTAATATGAATGCAGGACTTTTCCTTTACACGACACTTATAATGTGATGTTTGCTATGTGACAAATTTCTTAACTGTAAACTAAATTTGCAACCTGTTAGGATTTCCTTAGGCATTGATCCCCTAGATTACATGCGAAGTTCCTCAGTTTCCAGTGCAGTCCCACAGAGATGTTGCCATCTAGAGCTAGAAAAACCATCAGCTGGAAGAACTTTAAGATCTGGTAGTAAAACCTACCATGTATTATAAGACTGCCTGCCTGTCAACCACAGACATGCAAGCCTTCTGCTTTCCAGTATATGCAACCCAAGGCACAGCCCAGCAACTATTTACAATTAAGAGTAGCAGTTTCTGACTAAAAATAGAGTGGGACGTTGTCATAGAGGCTGATATATGTTTGATTACTTTGGCATTGTCAGACTGTTGAAAGAAAAATTGAATCAGAATATCTGATTTCCTTGATATTACAATTAGTATTTTCAATCACCTGTGCCAAAAGAAACACTACATTCATTAAGATACTACTGTTTCATTTAATGACTCTCCCCAGTTTTGACCAAGTTTTCTTTCAAGTAGTCTATGTTTTACGAGGGAAGACAGTACCTTCTGTCTTGCACTGCAATTTATTGCACACTCAAAAGGATGACTAGAACAGAAACTTTTACAAAAATTTAGTCAGTCTGCAGTTGCATAGTTTTTCAATGACTCTTACTTCAGACTTTCAAACACAATGATTTTTCTCTTGTTTGTCAAGAGTACACAAACCTAGAGATTGGTTTTGGCTGAAAAAGTAAGAATCCTGTATTTTTTCGTAACTCGTAATAATGCCATCTGACAGCATGAAACTGACCTGAAAAAGCACAACTGAAATGGGTTTCCAACTAATATGAAGCTTTCATTCACTCTGGAAGCAAGACACCTCAGAATGGGTCTAAAACGTGGTACTGCCAGTGTAAACAAGCATTACAAAAAGCTTGTATCGTAATCCTTACGGCAAGACATTACATGCTTTTATGTAAAATTTGGTACTGTAACTCTTCTACGAATCTTTTAAGGAAAACAAAGATGCCAAAACTGGGTTTTCCACACACAACTTTTGCAAAGGGTCAAAGTTAGCAGATAGCCCTAACCAAATTTATTGAGAGATTTTAAAATAGCAAGGATGGATCTATGAAATGATCCATCATTCACAAAGGAGTGAAAAATATGTTATGCTTGTTTAAAGAGTTTGATTTGTACAATAGAATGAAAGAAATCAGGCACCATTGCACATGGATGATTACTTTTTCATACAATTTAGTCTAAGTCACAAACAAATGGACAAATATGGACAAATAAATACATCCTAAAATACTGACTGTGACTACAAAATGAGATTAATATGACTTTCAGTTGTACAAGCCACTAAAAAACAATACTTCTAACTATATTTCACAAATCCTTTTTCCAAATGTCTCAGCCAAGGTTTGCTGGAATAGTTTGATTGAATCCACAAGCACACTAATGTAAAAGAACAACCCTCCCCTTGGAAAGAACGGGTATTGTATATATTTAATTAGCATGAATCTAGACTCCTTTAATATTTAACCTAAGCTTAGTGACAGGATATCTTGGCCATCAACGATTACCCATTTAATTAAGGACAAGCATTCATTTTAGAGGAAAATTATGGAAAGTTGGCAAGAGAAAATAGCCTTAAATTGTCCTTGCGTAACACATGGCCAAATATATGGGTAAAAAGGGTTAGGGTACTTCATCTGTAAAGACCACCAAGACCCTTGAAGAGAGGAAGGCACGTGCAGAAGAATCTGAAGTAGAGCCAAGAGGAGTGACTTAATGCCATTACACAACCTACATAGATTAGAATGAATATGTATTAAATAGGTAGAATATGTATGGACTTATTGTATAAATATAACGAAGTAGCCCGCTTCAGTGTGCTTGATTGTGGAAAAACATCGAGCACCCAGGCTTGCGCGACCATGAAATACATTAGCAATGCCTCTCCCAAGTGTGTAATTATTGACCATTGCACACCAGGTGACAAATCTGCTTTTCAGACGCTAATGCAATCTAAAGCTGACCCTGTCACATACTCACCATGCAACTGACCATGTTAGCATCACTGAGATAAGCTACCAATGGTTAGAAGATCCACAACATTAAGATGCTCTGATGAGTTTAATTTCAAAACAGTGAGCAACACAAAATCTACAGGGATACAGGATATGCAGAGGAACAATAAAATAAATTCAGCAGAGAGGAGAGAGCAGTATTGTTTTTTAACTGTCAAAGTTACAGGACATAGTTTGAAGAGTAGTGCTACTGGGATGGATAAAGAGAACATCAGACAAGGGAAGAATTCTGAGTGTGAAAAATTGCATGTGGGAAAGTGAACAGGATGAAGCTGGAAAAGTGTTAAAACATCAACCTTATCTCATTACGTGAGTGTTAACCTATCTAGGGAGGTTTATTTAAATTACTACTGAAGAAAACCTCTCCAGCTCAAAAAAGTAGCTAGTCATGAAACATACAAAGACCAGAAAGTTCTGGAGGTTGACACAATAGCACAGAACTTTATAGGCTATATTCATGCATCAAATTTAGAGAAGGGAAAGCAAGAAGAACACACTGTTGCATTATGAGGCAGAGGAAGAAAAAGGTATAAGCAGTGGCAAGGACAAGCATAAGAAAAGCAATCATGACATCAGGTACCTCTTATTTTCAAAGAAACTGTGAATATGGAGAGGAACCTCAGGGTTAATTTTCTTGTAGTTGTTTTTGAGATCGTTGTACATGTACACAGAAAGAAATTATTCAGGGCAAGCATTACGCACAAATGTTGAAGCATATGATAGCTCTACAAACCACTTAGAACCACGGTTAAGCCATTTATAGGTTGCACTCACAGGTCTGATTTTGACCTCTACCAGTCTTGATCTCCACTATGAGAGCAATAGGTGACCAGTAGAGGAAGAAAAATTTTTCAAGACAGGTCAGTTCCAGGTATAAAATATGCAAATAAAAGGCAAAGCAAACTACATACTCGTTCTAGAATAAATGTCTTGTTCCTTGGTAGAGCCTTTCAGTGAGGGTATGTGATAAAGGTGTTTACTTTCAATCATCTCTCAGGATTTTTTGGGGGATCCATTATATTCCTGCTCTTTGCAGTATGTTTGGCCTTCATTTACGTAACTCACAGCTCAACATGCTTTTTATATGAAAAAAACCCAACATCAGCAAGTTCCAAGACTACATATGAAAAAAATTGCATCAATAGCAGAGTAAAAAAATCTGGAAGAGGGACTGATGCAGAACCTTAGACCCTTATAATTAGACCCTTATAATGCTTTCTGGAGACAGCAGGTTAATATGGTCATTCTGGTAACATCAGTGAATAACCTGTTTTGTTCCTATGCATTATCTCCTTACCACTCTACCTCAAAGGATTTACAATCTAATTATGCAGTTGGGCTTACAGTCCTCCTGTTTCCCATCACCTCCTTTCCTTTCTATGATGTTGTTAATGTACTGGTGACAGGAAGAGAGGATAAAATCCAGCTTAGAGTTGTTGGGCAGAAAATTCTTTATTTTTGAAGTGGAATTTTGAAATCAGATATTTATCAAATGCTATCAGATCATAAAGCAAGAAAAGTTCAGCTGCTTCAACCGTAACATTTTCCATGGGAATCATAAAACAGCGGAGATACAGACACAAAATATAAGGATACAGTATTAAGTGTAGCAGTGCTATAAGCACCACTCCAGCTAGAACATCAGGATACAAGCACTGGACACAGTCATTTTGTCTGGCTTTCTTAAGAAACTCCAGAACAGACTGATTCAGTTCTTACTGAAACCACATATGATTTCTGGTTTCTCACATGGATCCCAAGTCAGGCTGTCACCAGGACCCAGCTTGCCTACCTTACTCCTTCAAAATAGGTCAGAGAAAAAAAAGATTTCATTAATCTGAGCTCCCCCTGCTGCTCCCTGTCTGCACAGAGCCTCTCTGCAGGGCTGACTGCAGTCCTGGCACCACTAAGGTCAGCACAGCTGGTCTGCAGCTGGCAGATCCAGAAAGTCGATCAGATCAGAGCACATGCACTTGGCAGCACTGCCCTATCATTGCTCTGCGTTTTAGAACACTGAATAAAAAGCACAAGTTTCTATGGGTACAAGCAAAATAACTGCTGACAGTTCCTCTAGGTCTTTACAGGTTTTGTAGATAGCTGTGAGGGACTGAAATGTTGAACACAACTGATGTGCAGAGGTTTCAGGCCATATATAACTAGTCATATATAGTTATATGTGTCCATTTTTTGTGTAGAGACTTTTCCCCTGCAAATACTTTCTCACAGATAAAAGTATGTGTGTGTGAGAATCCTTTGCAGCCTTAACTTTGCATCTTCAATTGCAGTAGTTAACCTGAGCCAAAAAAAGTCAGCAATCCAGCACTGTCAGCACAGATGAAAGTCTAGAATGCCCCTAGGCAGACCTTCCTCCTTCTGCACCTCCCCCTTACCCTGTACAAATATAAAATAAGATAAATGTTATTTTAACCAAGGCTTTCTTGGAAAGGTAAAGGGGTCTTATTCCAAATTAGGAAAGGTGAAATAACACTGCCTAAGAAACAATGTGAGGGAAGAATCAATAGGCTCCAAAACCTTCAAATATCTCAATCTATGAAGTGTCCCAGGTGGTCTTGGAAACCTTCTAATCCCTAAATTCTCTACTGTCAGTCTCTTTTCCAAGTATTTTCCAGCTTGTACTCAAAAACATTCTTAGCAAAGTTCTATTCAGTTGCACTTAGCAAAGCTGTTATTTTATTTTTAGGTGCCTTCTCAGGAAGATTTTTATTTAAGAAACATTGATCTAGCTTAGAATCAAAATGTGCTGCCGCTATATGATCCTTATACAGAGGATTTAACATCATAATCTCATGGTAAGATAATAGAAAGAATATTTAGAATTTTCATCACCATAAATACATAAATAAATAGAAATATTTCTCCAGTATTGCATATTTCTTGCAAGCCATACCACAGCTTCGTGGGAAAAGTCAGAGGCTACACTGTAGCTGTAGTTATTTTGCAGTCAATGTTTTCCTTCTCTCTCTTTCATGGGAACTTTTCCCCCCACTTTATTCCAGCAGTAGCTGAATCTTAAAAGGTGTTTAATGAGCTAAATGTGTTTTTATTTCCAGCATTATAAGCAAATGTTTTAAACTTCCAAATGGCCCATATCTTTTTTGCAAGTCTACCCAAATCAACTCAAGAGACAGTCTTGGTCCACAAAATACTGGACAATTGTTTTTAAAAAATGTCAGTTTGTTACAATATGTTGACTCCTTTTGCCTCTACAGTTTATATATGACTGCATTTTAATTGCAATTATTGATTTTTTGAAATATACTTTAAGTTTGAAATTTGAAAAAAGAACAAAGAAAAGCTTTACATCAGCAGTTTATTGTTATTTCGTTGCAGTTTAATGAATTAAAATGCAATATTATGATGACTAAATAAAAGGTATGTAGATGGTAACACAGAAATTAGTACACAGTATTCTGTAGAGAAAATGTAATATGAAACAAAAAAAAAGTTAATGTTCCTGTTTCGTTCAAGAAAAAGTAAGACCAAGGTAGAATATAGGGTTTTTTTCCTCTTTGGAGGGCTGTCTGAAATTATTTTGCGTCATATATTCCTGGGCCATTTGTTTTTGCGCAGCAACTTAGAAACTTTTTGGCATCACTTTATTGGGAAGTAACAGTAAAATTGTCAGCACATGTTTCTAAGTAAGTTGCTACATTTATTTATTTCATTAAAGCTCCCACTTACATTAGGAGATACGCTTAGCCAGATATACACGCTCCATTACTGGGAAGTGTAGGGGTTACTGGGGGTGCTGCTTACCAAAGGCCGAGTCAGCTGCTCTCCGAGGCCCTGAGACGCCCCGCAGTGCGATGGTGTCACAGCTCGGAGGAGCAGCTGGTGAAGAGAAGAAAGCAAGCAAAAAAACCGACAAACACCAGCATGGCTTCATTGCATCCATAAAAGTTAAGAGTCTATATTCCTCTGAGCTGTGATTTTATTGTGAATACACACACTTTAAGATGACAATTAGCATATTGCACTAGCTTCAGCCATTTTTCAAGCAGTGGTACAAAGGAAAAGCAACCATTTGCCCTCTAGGTATCTGGTATCTGCATAATTGTAATATAATTCGAAGATAAGATTTTCATGTTTTGGCTAAAACAAAATTCATAAATCTTGTATCGCCATTTCTTTTTTAAAAAGCTTTTGGGAAATAATGCCAAGAAAACTACTGCTGAAAAAAATATTTCTCCTTTCCAACCACCATTTGGCACAGAGATTTAGAGGGTGGGAACCTAGTGCAGATCCACAGCAGACAAATCAGACTTCGTGATGTGTTTTATAGGGTAGATAAAATAGGACATGAGTGAACTGGGCTAACAGAACTAACATAACGCACATCTATGAGAACTAAGAAAAACTGTGGTCGTAAGAAATACTGTGGTCTGAAGAAATACATATGTCTGGATCTTGCAGAACCAACATGCATCTGACTTCCTTTGTCTCCACAGATATGCTTAACTGGGTTTTAACAGGCTCCCAAGCAATATAAATTTAACTACCATAAGTGCTAGTACAGACACTCCACAACCATTTGCTTGTTGTCATTGTTGAGCACTTCTGTTTTGGAATAAAGCTTTGTGAAGTGCTTGGACTAACATCTGCAGTTCTCTTACTTAAACCAGTTCACCAATGAACTGTAAGTTGATTTTTACATATTCCTCACAATAGCAGTTTCATTAAAATCCAGTTTTTGAAAGATGAAGTACTGCAGAACAAGGAGATTATAACTCCTCCTTCCACTTTCCCAATTTAAGCAACAATTCAGCAAAGTATTTCAGCATATGCTCAGTTTAATAACTTGAATATATCCAAATGAGATTTGCAAGATTTCAGCAATCAAAAGAAGCACAGGATTATTCATGTGCTTATTTTTAAGTAATTTTGTGACTTGGGGGCATACACAAACAAGCAGAAAACCCAGCCAATTATTAGTTACTTCAGAGGAGGTAGCTCTAACTTCTATCAGGCATAGCAGCATTATTTTGTTAGACTCTCTTAATAGAACATAATCCCCGTTGAGATAGTCTTCCAGCACCCATAAAGCTCTTGGCTCATCACCTTTTCATGAAACAAGTGACCCCCATTGCTTTTACTTTTACACACTCTATATGAATATCCATGTGTTACCTACTTAGAGGATAAAAGTTCTGTATGCAGAGTCTTCAGAGAGTAACAACAGCCAGCAATACGGTATTTTGATCAAGCTAGTTTGGGAAGTGGATTTATAGTACCAGAAACCAGTTTATTCTCCTGGCATTGCTTAAAAGCCCTAGACACAATATAACTTTGGTATCTTTTTTTTCCTGTGACAGACCAAACATTCCTCTTGGCAATACACGGCACCACTACTTTGAGTAACCACACAGCAGAAGGCAGCTTCCTGCCTTGCTTTCCAAACAACTATCAGATGAGCATCCTCTTTCTGCTCAGACTTGGTCAACCACCTCCACTTCCAGGGCTCAGGATGAATCTCTCTCCAACAGCTTTTGTGTTCAAAAGACTGTTTCTCATTTAGACTATGCACAGGGCATGAACAGATGACTGCTGTAAGCACGTTAATACTAAGCTGCCATCCCTGCCTAGCAAGGTGCATACAACCAAGTTGTCAGCTCTCAGCCACACAAAACAAGTTTGCCTAATACTCTACTGAGCACTGTGACAATGAACCGTTTCTGCTTTGTACTGCAAGGGAGAATCAGTATGTACATGGTTAGCTTGCAGATTTCCATGATTAAAGCACTAAGTGATTGTTATGGAATGATAAGAAACACCTATGGGACAGCAACTTATTAAATATTTAGTTCTTTCCTCGATATTTTAACAATCCCTTTCTAATAATATGATACTGCATTTGGGCACTGCAATATATACCTCTGCATCAGAGGATATAACACATTGGCAGAAAGATAACAGGATAAATGTTGTACGGTTCTCCATTATGTGGTTTTTGTTTTGTTTTGGGCTTGGTGGTGGTTGTTTTTTTTTAGTTCCTCTGCAACTGCATTTACTTTTAAAGAACAAATCAAATTTAGTGGAAAACCAAAACCAAACAAACTCAGGCAACTGTAGCCCTAAACAATTTCTACGTATATTGATTTAAAAATATAAAGGGGACAGAAATTAAGTACAATAAAAAGGTGGGGGAAGAAGAAGACATCACACTTCCAATAACAATACCAAATGCTATTTTAGAGTTTTGAAGACAGTATTAGTTATTTTTAACATGGGTGAAGTATACCTAAGTGATCCTGATAGCTTTTTCGAGGAAACTTTTTAATCACATTAAGGCAGTAAGAGGAAGATGTGTAAGAGTATTTCTTTATATGTATTAATCATATTAGTCTCCATTAACATAGAGAATAAAGAACATTAAAGGTTTTAATAAAACCTGTGTAAATTACATGTGTAAACATAACTTCATCAAATTCTTCATAGCCCCGCATTTTTTTAAAAAAAGGTGAGCTCTACTAAAATTAAGGTCGTAAGTTCCAGTTTTTCACAAAACATAAATAAAGATTACTGGTCTATGATTATCAACCTCTTCCAATAAAAAGAAAAATTTATTGGTACTACACCCATCTTATCTCAAAAAATACCTTGAGCTGCAAACTGAATGTAAGTGTTTCTCAGTGTTTCTTGAAGAAATATGTTTAATTTCATTTAGTTTCTCATCAGTCCATGTTTTGCCAATGCCTTCCACATATTCCAATAAACAGAATGTACTTTTTTTTTAATTGAGGAAAAAATATATATCCATAAACCCTACTATAAGCACTTACAACCTTATCAGCTTGATGTTGAGTATCACCTCTTCAAATATGCTCCCACTAATTACTTAGGTTACTTGACTTCTTTCCTGAATTTCTTTCTTTTCCCATAAGAAAAACTTATACCTGAATAAGTTGAATACAAGGCTCAAATGAAAAGATTACATAAGACATGGCTTGCATAAAACATGAAACACAATCATGATTATACCCGGTAAAAAAGAAGACTCTCACATTTAAGTTGTTGCAGCCATGGGACAGTACAACCCATTCAAGAAGGCTCTTTAATAAAACATGAAGGGCTTATGCCATTTTGCCTGGATCAACTTGTAATCTTTTAAAAGCTCTTTAGGTTAATTATATCTAAATACCATTTTTTTCTGAGACATTACAGAAACGTTACACAATATGTAAAGAAAAAAACATGGCCTGTTTAATGTCCAGCTAATATCCTAAGGCTTTAACAATAATTACACAGACGTACTATGAACCAGAATTTATGAGGCTAATCACTGCCTAAAGCATACATTATATGAGACTTTCTTTAAAGGTTACTGTAGGTTATGTAATACCTACTATAGCCATGCTTTCAGTTACATGAAAAAAAGAAAAAAAGATAGTATATGAAGAGAAATAAAATGATTCACATGTATTCTTGCCCAATTTTGGTAGGCATACGAGAGTCCTAGGGAAGTTGCACAGATCTATTCTAGGGCACTGTGCTACATTAAAAAAAAAAGGCAGAAAATGGGTAGAAATTAATCTGGATTTACTGATAAAGAACTGAGAAGAGCTTTGTACAATATATTTATTTATAAAATACTGTCACAAATGCTGAGAATGTGCATGCCATAGCTATGGAAAAATTGTAAGTATTTTTCAGGATTAGTAGTAAAATGAAATTTGCCATTCTATGCATCTAAAATATTCTGTATTCACCCACGCTTTGAGCTCTGTGACACAGTACCAACAGCTAATCCACTGGCATTCTTTTCCTCCCAAAAGACACTATTAAGACTTTGTGAACTAGTTACTGTTACTTGGAGCAATATTCAACCAGCTCATCTTAGGACAGAGATGTTAGCCATGATAAATTTATGCAGCTACTGAGCTCCTGATATAAATGATGAGCAAGCCTAAAGCACTTATGTAACACAAAGATCCTACAAACATTTCCTGTTTCTCAGGATTTTCAAACATCAGCAGAGTTTATAACAATGAAATGATTGCAGTAAATCAGTTTGAAATTTATTAGCTATCTTCAGCTGCACTTGCAATGGTACAGACTGTGGACTGACTGGGTGGGAAGTACTTCTGCAGAAGACGACTTGGGGTCTTGGAAGACAGCAAAATGAATATGAGCCAGCAGTACACTCCCTGCCAGCAAAAAAAGGACAGCAATATCCTTCCACAATGGTCTGGGGCTGGAACACAGGCTCTCTGAGGAAACGCAGAGGAAGAAGGGCATTTTCAGCCTGGAGGAGAGATGGTTTGAGGGGACTTAAAGCAGCTTTTCTCGACCTACAAGGTCATCAACAGGACAGAGCAAGGCTCTTAATAGGGGTGCATGCTGGAAGAATGAGAAAGAACTGTAAGCTGAAATAAGAATTTCAAATTGGGTGTCTACCTCAGATGACTTCTCCATAAGGACAGCCAAGCATTGGCACAGGTTGCCCAGACCCCAGCTTGGAGACTTTGGTACTTGACTGTCCTGGTCTGGTCTCACAGCTGATCCTGCTGTGAGCAGGGTGCTGGACTACAGACTCCTGAGATCCAGGTTGAATGATCCTAGTCTAATTATACTATACTATCTAATTTACTAGTAAGCCAGTGGTTTATGGAAAATTCAAGACATGTCAGTTACAATCTGAAAATGCAAAAAAAAGATAACTCCCTTCCTTTGTAATTTGTCCTAAGATATAATTATTTTTTAAAATTTATTTCATTTCAGATTTAACTATTTCCAAATACAAGTTCTTTCCTTCCTATTTACAGATTTAAAAATGTCACTGTTATCTTAAAACTCTTCTACACCTGTTTGCAAGTCAGTTGCCTTTGTCTGAACTGTTAGAAGACCATATTTTTAATTAAAAAAAATATTTATATAGGAACTGTTTGTCACAACATACTGTTACCATTTTTAAGGGTATATAGGCTATAAGGGTATATAGGTCCTTCGCTCTAGCCCCTTTCAACAAATGCTGTTCTGTCACGTTTAGATAGTAGCTTAAGTTCACTTTACTCTTCATAATCCCTAAATCAGTTTGAGAATCACTGCTCTCAAAGACGTAACTCTTTCCCCATTGTGTAGATACATTCTGCATTCTTTTTTCCTAAATATACAATTTTGTACATGGCTATCCTGAAATGTATTTTTCTTAGAACTGGCTTAGTTCACTAAAATAATCTAGATGCTTGGCATCAACAGTCCATCTTCACCATTTTTTACTACTTCTTGCATCATCCACAGATTTTACCAGGTGTAATTTTATATACACCTAGAAGATATACACACAAATCTCTTACCAATCTTTTTAAATATATGACACCAACCTAGGTTCAAATTAAGAAAGCAAAATGCATGGAAAAAATGACTAAGATTCTAAAGTAAGAGAAAAAATGCATTAAATTCATTCCGAAGGATATAAAAACTGTGTTTATAAATATGAGCTAGACTAGTCTTCAGATTTATGAATACATATTTTATAGTCCCTATTCTGTTGCTTGATGAAGATATAAACGTGACAAGAGTACCCAGGAAGAAGAAAGAACAAACATCCCAAGCAATCGTTATGTCCTTTGCAAGGGAATACTACAGCTACAAATCTCAACTTCTGTTAAGTATTAGAGAATTCCCTGTACTACATCAGCAAGTGATGCATTCTGATCTCTTTCTGCAAGTATTTAATAGATTCTTATTCCTTTTTTTTTTTTTTGGGGGGGGGGGGTGGAAGCACAGCACAAATGAAAAATGAATACAGTAAATCTCTAACCTATAAAATGCTGTTGTTATAAATAAATGATACTACACTCTACTTCATTTAGTCTTTTTTCATTATTTGAAAAAAATCCTACAGAGCTACGAATACTACGGATCTGATGTATGATATCAGACTCTTAAATCTTAATACACATATTCAAATTATTAGATATTGAAAAGTAGCCATTTCTGCTTTTGTTAAATTCAATTCCTAATTTACACAATGAATGATCTCTCTGTGCTTTCCAGATAAAATAATAAATATTAGTGATCTTTTAAGGAGTACTCCTTAAGAAGGTCATTTCCCCTTCTTATTTTATAAAAGAAGAAATTGAGTCATTAAGTTTATATAAGCTAAAAAAGACAGTAACAGTAAAGACTAATGGCATTCAACTCTGATACTATATTCACAGGACTACATAGTTTCCCAAAATGTCTCAGCATTTCTTAATTTCCTTTTTAAACAATCTGCTATACAAACAAATACACAATGTTTTTCTTTCTTGTAAGTATAAAACTTATTCAGCTTGCAATAGGTTGATGTAAAAAATAAAATCTCTCTTCCTCAGGTACTTGCTACTTTCTGTGAACTAATTTAAAACTTTAAGATTCAACTACTCTTTCAAAACTTTTGAGTATATATTATTTAACAAATAACATTTAGCAAAAAGCGTGAGTCAAACTTGAACTACTTAATGTCATACACAACACTGTTTCAGCTTGTTAATTTCAGTGTCTCAATCCATTGATCCCTCCCAAAAGTCCAGTATCCTGCTCTGTGTACTAAGAGCTCAAGACAAGTACTGCAGGTGTCCAGGCTCTGCTTCTTTGCAGATCCTCAGAAACACACTTAAGTAATACAAAATTGTTTTACAATGTCTATAAAAGCCCCCAAACAAGATATCCTACATAGCCTGACTTTTCAAAGGTGAGGTGATGAAATAGTGAAATAATGAAACTATCAAATAATAATCAATTCAACAGCTTCTACATTCTCCCTTGTTTTCCATACAACAGAGAAGTGCAAAGGTCATGATGCCTCCAAACCTTGGCAACAATTCTTCTCCCTGCAACCTGTTGTTCTATAGCTTCCTGCTTAAAGCACTAAGATTTATCTGTTAGAACGTTTGACTCTGTGACCAGATGACAACAGCGACATAGGATGAATGGGATAAACAACAGCTGCAACTTCAATTACAACATAAATTAATACAAATATAAATATATAGACATAATACCTAGCCCCACATACTCTCAGTTTATTCTTTCTTTTGGAAAATAAGCAGGAGACTCTAGTCTTCTTCCACTCCCATCTCACACCCACAATACCTGCAATCCTGAGGCACAGCTCCTAGTAATACCAGCTCAATTAGATCTCACCATTTCACCAAATGTTTCTAAAAAAATAAGAATCAAAACAAAGCCAAACAACTAAAAAATAAGGTGTAGAGAGGTATGTAGAGCATAGAAGGAGAGAAGATCATGGCCCATCTAACATTAATTTGGCCTTTCAAGAGGATTCTCCCATGAGCCCTGAAAAAGAAGTGATCAAAAATGCACTGTATGGCAAAAACGTTGGTTCAAAACACAACAAATGACAGGATGCTGAAATAACTCCAAAGCCTGCTCTAACTAAATATACCAAGGTAACGTTGTCCAGGAACTAATGGAGGGACTGGTACGACTTGCAGTCAGTCAAGTCATACATGGGCAAATGCTTAAGAAGAAATAGGAGCTGCACGGCTATTCTGCCACATGGGTTCTTTCAACTTATGCCAGTCTACACACCTGTATAAAAAAACTTCAGCTGACTCACAGCTCCTGTTCTTCTGGGCCCAGCTGTAAGAAGCTATCTATGCCTCTGCCTTTTGTTACTGTCCTACGCCCTCTTTCTAAATGTGGTGCCTTGGTATTTGCTGTTTTGCCTTCTAGGTATTTTGGATACCTCCACTGCTATGAATACCTCTGTGCATATCTCCACCATGTTGCTGGAGAATGTATACCAAAAGCAATCCATCTTTCAACACTATATTTCCTATGTTCATCTTTCATACATTCCTATCGTATGTTAATAAAATAACTCTTTAGTTAAAGGCATAATTGAGAGGTTAAGTTAATGTCTAGATTGCTTTTTTTATTAATTTTGATGTGATGTCCCAATTTGACATATACAGCTCTATTAGGTGTTGACAACATAAGAAAACAACCTGTGGTCTGACACGATGAGAATCTTTCTTTCTGAGGTACGATGAAAGACTCAGCTTTTCTCTTAGGGTATTTCCAGGCATGTGGATTAACTGGAGATATTAATTAAGCATTTATCTTATTTGGAGATATAGTCTATTTTTTTATTATGTTCCAAGAATGTAGAAATCAGTTTTTCACATTTTTATATCTTGAATGATTTCCATTGAAGACAAGAAAAGAGGACTTAAAATGGTCAAATATTTAATCACAGATTGAGATATAATTTTATGCTCCTCTACTGCACTCTTCACACAGAAAACCAATACCAACTTCAACATCGACTTTAACCTTGTCAGTTTTTAAAAGACATCTTTTGTTTCCACTGAATCAGTTCTCATTTGTCAGCTTGTCCCTCAACCACCTATCAATTTTCGTGCAATATCCAATTTTATGAAACTTCTAGTGTTCTTCTATTTCTGAACATTCTCCTTAAAATTAATTTATTCTTTGCTGATTATTTGAATAAGAACAGAATTTGCAGGTAAGATGTTACCATACACTGACTGTCCTTGAAACTTTTTTTTGATAAAAAAATGGTTTCAACAATTTCTTCGCACAAAACACATTTTCAGGACAACCTTTAGAAACATAAGCACACAATATAGCTGTCAGGAGTGTAATTTTACTGAATTATGCTGATAACTGACCTCTGTTTTGCGTTAGTATCCTGGAGAAGGTCAAGAGTGAAAGAAAAAGAGTAGGGAAAGAAAAAAGTAGAAAAAACAGCATCATAGTTAAGATAATCCCGTCTTTTTTTGCTATGTACTGTATCGAAATTAGCTTAAGTATTTTGATGTCTAACATTAGTATGCATTACAAATACTCTTTGTCTAGTCTTATTACTAGTCTGAGTTTTTGCACAGATGATAATCTAGATATTTGCTGTAACTCTTTAACCATTTCAGATTATACAAGTTCAATATAAAGGTTAAGGAGGTCTCAAAGTATTTGTAAGCAGGAAAAAAAACAGGCCTTCTAACAATGTAAAACAAGCTTATATTTGCATAAAAACTTCCATATCAATGTCACTGTATTAAATAAGAATCTGAAATAGAATTTACTCTGCATTGCTGAATGCTGTTACCTCATTCAGATGGATTTGATGAAACGGTAACTTTTACTGTTTAATTTTGAACTAAATTTCTACTTACATATTTTGTATTTTATTCTTAATCAAGAGCTAGTTGGTTGTTTTGCTCTCATTAGAGAGTACTGTATTACTGGATGTTTGTGTTCCTAGAGTAACCTTTACTATATAGCCTTACTGGTGTGCAAAAAGATTCGTTTTACACAAAAGAAACACACACACACAAAAAAAAAAACACAAAAAACCAACCCACCACAGCGGGGAAAAAGAAATAGACTAGTTAATTTATTGTATATTCCTTTAAATTTCAAAATATTGCATACATCTAATCTCCTCATGTAATAACACAGTAAGTCTTTGTAAGGTTTGTTATTTAATCATTTTTATGTACAAAATCCAACAGCAGGTGAGGGAGACAGTGTCTTCAGTTATAGGAAACTAAACTAATAACTTAAAGACAATGAGAGCAGCTCTATTAAACAATTCATTCCCTTGAAGAAGGAAGAAAGTTTATCAAATTATTTTGCATATTTTAGTATGTAGCTAAAAAAATGCTATTTACTGTTCCTACTCTCAAAATGCAACTGTGAAATAGATTCACAAAAAGTTTATTACACAGCTACTAACACGAAACCATGTTCATTTATATCTCTTCCACCTGAAAAAAACAGTCTTGCTAAAAGCTGCATGAGAGAGACAAGACTGGAAAATACTGAACTGCTGGAAAATACTCAATTTTTTCTTCTCAAGCTCCCATTTTTAATGACAAATTTTGCTCTAATGGAACTTAAACCCACAAGATTATTTCTCATTATTGCTGTGGTTGTGCCAAGCTCTTCCTTAGCAAAAACGTTAGCCTGCACCACTATGATCAGAGGACTGATTGTGAGAGCCAGATCTAAGCCTCAACTGGCAGAGCAACAAGAGATAAAAAAAAAAAGATAATAGCTCCCTAAATCTGCAGAGCACAGCAAACTCATTTTATTTTGTCCTCCTACATACAGCTAAACTTGACTTAGTTGGAGGTGGCTACAGTAGCTGGCCAGACCAATACAGGGATGGTATTGCCACTGCAGAAAACAGCCAAAAGTGCAGAAACAGGATTGCTTAAAGTAGCAGAGAGACAACAACAAAGGCATTTGTTCATTTTGCCTGAATATGCTCCTGGTTAACACAACTCTTCCCATGAACAAACTAGCAAAGTGAAAAAAAGAAGGAACACATCAAGAGATGGTCACTTTGTTAGTCATATTAGAATACAGGACAGAAAGAAAAAATGACTACTGGCCAATCGTAAGGGCTGGAGTTTCACTTATTATTTGTATCCACATGGTTGATTTACTTTGTCATGCTTGCTCACCACCTTGTCTCCTATGACTTAAGAGTAACCATTGTACACAAAGTCCTTACCACAGAAATATTGCCTACATTAGTACCCACATGAGATACTAAACTTTCCCAAAGAGCAGGGAGGGTACCTAAAACAGAGCATTTGCAATTTTAACAAATATCCCCTCATCTTTTTTTGGAGTCGATGACAATGCCACTATAGCAGCTACAAGCTACAGATTTTGTTCTGTCACCCATCGTGTCTTAACTATGTGAAAATAGAAGGGTGAAATTACAGTCTGGCACATCCATTTCTATTCATTAAAGTAGCTAGGTTTTACTGTACAAAAATGTTGAGAAACATGCGACAATGAAAGAACGTGCAATTAACACACAATACTTAAGGTTATCTCTACTTAGCAGCACCGAGCACCTGTAACAGCAAGTCTGCTGTAATTCCAAGAAAGATAAGATTTATATATCCTAGCAAACGTGTTATACACTGATGAACAGCATAAAATTGACATAGTGGTTCTTCAGGGCTATAAACATGTTTTCTTTCATAGTTTAATTGACAATGACTAGACTGACCTTTTCTCTATAATTGTAACTACAGTAAAGCAATTAGACAAATCATCAGCACTATTGCTTCCCACATTAACTAAAAAGCAAAAGTGTGGGATTCTCAATCACTTCTTTATGCTGATGTTACAGCAGTACAGCATTTTACACTTGCAATCGTGAGTGAAAGCTGGAATGGAAAAAATTGTCTTAAATTATATACTATAATGAAAAGTGACAAATATGTTAGAAATACTCTACAACATCCAATCTCCCAAATACTGTCCTAAACAAACATTCGTGTCCTTCACAATTACCATAATAAAAGAGTTTTTCCTGACAATTCACACTTTCACTTACCCTTTGGCTCACTTAGAGCCCCTGTTTTTTGAGTAGTAAAATGAGTATCTAGTTTTATACAGTCTAAGCCACCTGTGCATGTCAAGAAGGCTTAGCACTTCCTAACAGTTGGATTTTACACTGGATAATTCAGTATTAGAACTGTCTCCTCATTATTCATTACCCCTTCCTCTTCTCTGCAGGTACTTACTGTGTGATGCCAAAGGTGAGATGACAAAAAATAACATATTCTGACCTTTCTGCTACACCATTAATCAAAATACCCATTATTATAATGGGGAAATTACATAATATCCTGTTTTAGAAAGGGATTACTTCACAAGATAGACATGGACAGCTACTAGCAATGTACATGTGGAAAAAGAGTGAAATTAATTTCTTGTAGAATATGTAAATGTAATTAGGATTTCAATCCTGTTTTAAAAGTGATGTTACAATGAGCTTGGGGAAATATTAATTTTCTAAGACTGAGAATAAGCTCATAAAACAGGTTTAATGATATATTATTAGCTTTAATATAATATTTCTAGAATACTATTTAATACTGACATATGACTTTAAAAGTCTTGACACTGTACATTTATCAGTGAAATTTCTTTTCCTATGTTCAAACATAGAATCTTTATGGAAAATTCTGTAAAAAAATTCACTTTCAAGTTCCTGAACAAATTCTGGATAACATGCATGCATATATGTATATAAACTTATGTATATAGATGTTATACAGTATTTCATACTTCAGTGCAGAAAATATCTTGAAATTTCAGGAAACTCTGAAATATTACATTAGATGATGAAACCTTTATGGCAAAAATTTGTATTTATACAGTGTGACCAAAGTAATGGTTTATATCACTTCCAAGTCTCACATTCTGAAAGTATTTTGTAAGAGTAATTAAACATTGTATGTATTTGTTGATAGAATTTCTGTTTCCAAAAGTGGAGTGATTTCTGTGCAACTCTTGTCTCTAGACATTTACAAGTGCATTGCTATTCAAGTGGTGTTTTTAAACTTTAATATAGCTGGGTTACTTATCTAAACTATAGTACCAGTGGATTTTAAGATATTGTGAACTGAAAGCCGATGCTCATCCCAAGTACCTAAAAAAATTAACTATTTGCTTTTTCAGTAGCCCTTTTAAGATGCAATTGAAAAATATACATAAATCTTCCTGTGACTGCATGACTTACTATAACAGAAGTTATTTTGATTGAAGTGTCTATTTAATACCACTATTTTCAAGGCATTTGCTGAAAAAGACTGATTGTGACAGGGAATAGGCAGTAGATGAAAAAGGATGCAGGCTTATAAGGCCTTCTCTCCTGATACAATGACTAGCATAATTTGCAGTCTCAGAAGGAGGAGCTTTACTTTGCTCTGCAATACTTTATTTACCCTTTGAATACTCAAAGTGTCTATGTAAAATGAAGCTTGAAAGCGAAGTGTGATAAAATAGTTTTCTGAAATTGAATTGAAGATCCAATGACACACTTTAGCTGTAAGCTCATTTTTTGAGTCCTTGTCTTAGGACATAGGGACTGCAAAAATATGTGTTGGGAACATCTAGGGAAATTAAAATCATCACTTAAACCACCTCTGAAGTATAGTAAACCACCAGCTTTGTTCAACCACTGTCTGATGGTAGCATGCAGGGTCTGGAATCACAGCACCTGACCGCAAGGACAAATTTTCTAAGACAGAGGCACAGCAGCCTGCCTTCTCATCCCTCACAAGCTAGGGTATACGGCTGGAGGATTGTCTTGCCAGCATGAGACTGGGCTGAAGATTGTGTTAAATGCTGTACAAACAGGAGATATAGGCTTGACTCAAAATACTAACAATAAAGAAAATAACAAAGACAAATAAAGGGTAACATCCGAACAAATTGGAAACGATGGTCACTGGTAAGTGAACTCTTTTTACAGGACAATTAAGTGAAGCCGCTGGGAGCACCTGGACAGTGCAGGAAGACAGCCTGTAACAGCCAAGCACCAGAGAGCAAAGACTGCCCAGAGACAAAAGTAATAGAATAGTATCAGATCATGTCACTGTAATCTATAACATCCAGAGTGGTTGGGGACAACCAGGTAACCTTATGCCCATCCCAGTTCTTTCTCACAGATCACAGCGCCTGCCAAGGTGCAGCTCTTGCCCTCAAACTGTTCCCAGCTGCAGGAGCACTGTCACCGTCTTCTGGTCCAGCAAAGTAGCTACAGCTACTCTGTGATCTTGAGATCACAGACTGTATTTTTATTTTTAACATGAAACTATCTCCAACACAACTCAGCTTAACTCCTGATATAATTCTTGTTTCAAGCATGATTACTTGTTTGAAAACTGCTAATTTACCAGGAAAAAGTCCATTGTTCAGCTACATTTGGAATAATGCTTTATAACCACACTAATCGTATCTGTGCCAAAAGACATCTTTGCACTAAAGCCAAAAAAGCCTATACAGTAAGTTATTTATACAAATTGAAAAATAGAGACCTTAAAGGCTAAACACGTGATCATTAGACATGTAAACAATCAAATCTGAACTGAAGCCAGTAATAAGTGAAAAAACAATAATTAATGTTTTAATAAGCCTGTAAATGAAAGGTTCAGTGACTAGGGCAAGATAGAGACAAAAAAAAATTGGCACCTGCTATTACTTTTATCCCGGCAGTTTCCATTTTGGCAGCGAATACATAAAAATGCTTCAGGGAGGTTTTTTGCAAAGTTTATAGTTTACTTCTAGCCACTTGTAATGCAAAATTAGGCAAAACTATTTTACAAAAAAAGGAAAAAAAAAAAAATCAATGTGAAAACAGCATATTCCTTTAATTTCTAAAGGGTACCCATTTCATATTACTATATGTTATAGTACAGTTTTGTACATTCATTGTATTGAGGTGTTTGAAAAAGTAATTGGTAAGACCAACCTATCGATAATTTAAAAAAAATAAATAAAGACCCCCAATTTCTATGTTTTGATTGGTATGTTAGCAAAAAATTGATAAAGCAGTGAAAATTCAGACTAACTTTTGTACTGCTTCTTAAAAATAATCATAGTTTTCACATTGCTTCACCTTATTTATTTCATAAAACTCATAGGCATTCAGATCCATAGATACATTAATATATCACCATTTAGATCAGGGCTAATCAGGACTCATTTTTGCAAACTTTACTCACCAAATATTCAACAGTACTGACTACTGAGCTACATATATAGGAAAGCAATGAATCAAAACAATGTAACAGGCAAAAATAGAAGTGTATGTGCTATTGAAAATTTTTCTGAAATGCTTATAAAATTTGACCTCAAAATTTAAAATATCTAAGTAAATTCTTAACAGTCTTCAATACTATGAAAAGATTTCTGTTTTCAAAATGAAACAATATTTTACATAGAAAATGAAATCTGTCAAGCATTGCAATGAAGTACCTTTTGTTACACCAATTATACAGTAACCAGAAAAAACTTTTTTAGGAACAAACGACACAGGAATCTCCTCATAGCATGAACTTTTATCTTTTTGCTTAGAGCACATGTTTAAGACAATTGTTTAGCATTACAGGTAAGGAGAAGAGGGAGTACAGAGGAAGTTATTCTGGCAAGTCATCTAAAGAATATTTCTTCTGTTTTATATTCACTCTCTGAAATGTAATTCACGTAGACTGCAATTCAGTGAGCTACAGAAAAGATAATAAAATATGATAGGCAAAAAAGTTTAATTAATACTGCAAATGGGATGATTTCAAGTTTAAGAGGTGCATCTATCTAAAGGCAAGGGCCTTAGTTTTTAAGTAATGTTTGGAAAAGTAAGATATTACTAGAAAATCTAGTTTTAGTTGTATTTCAAATCTCCTCTTTTGAATTCTGAATGCTAAATTTAAAAAAAACATTGTTTTGCCCTGGAAGTTTATAGAGTACTAAAATGTAATAGATTTTTGTGATTCAGTGATGAATTGTGGGTTGAAGGTAACCTGAAATTTCTGAGCTACTACTGGTGTTACGTAAAATCAGTAATAATGTTCGTTTTCGTCAGCTCCAAGCTACAACAGATATTGGCAATTCTGCTGCTACCTTCATCAACAAAGAGACCAGAAATAGGCAAGAAAACAGACCAAATGGAGATCACTGAGCAAAACTATCTTGCAAAGAATTTATTTTCTTTCTTGTTTGATTGCCCCAGAGGTGCCTAATATAATTTTAAATTCCTGCCACAGTCTCCCAGGCCAAAAGACATCTAATGGATGAAAGCTTGTGCACACACTTTTTATTTTTCCCCTGCTGAAATGCTAAAAAATGGCACAAACTTTCAAGGCAAATTCAGCTGGCCAATGTTTAATTGGTATGTCTGCAAGTAGAAATGGGACTACACTTTGCAATACAAATTAGAGAAACACTTTCTTTTAAGTTTAAATGATCAGTTACATTTCTGTTCTATTAGCTAGAAGTTTTAAACATTGTTAGAACTCGGAAGGTGGATTTACATGTGTTTATATGAGAAGAGTCTAAATGACTACAGATTCACACTATCTATATAAACTATTTTCAGTGAATTGGCTCGTATATCAGTAAATGCAAGTATAGCCATAATACACTATTAAACATCTGAATTTTTGACCAAACTATTTATTGTGTTTAGTTTTTCTGCAGTTTTAAAATGCAAGTATAAGAAAACATCTAGACTATATAAAAAACCTGAGGGAAAACATTCTCTTAATATAGCCTACATACATCAAAATTTAAAGGATCATTTTGAAAAATATCATAAGCAGTTTATACAGATTTGTAGAAAGAGAAACCACTGAAAACTATTAGCCAAAAGAAATATATAGATAGTAAACAATAGAGCTATAAAATGCTGAATGTAAGACCTGCTTTAAGTACTTTATTCACAGTAAGAATGTACTTTCAATATCTGAAAAAACTGCATGAATATTTCAATGCCATTTGACAGGCCTTGCTTAGTAAGATTTTATTCACTGTTCAGTCTAACAAGCTCATTGTTATGCCTTGTTGATAGATAGCTGCCCAGATCAGCTTGGAAAAGCAACCTCTAGAATAGTGTCATACCTAGACTTTGCAAGTAAACTTCATCTGAAGAGATACTAGTAAGGAAATAAATACTTCACGAGTGCTTTTTACTCTGAATTATATAAACAGATGTTTTCTCAGTCACAGAAATAAAAAACATACAAAATGAAGTTTGTTAGATCCTAATCAATTCATGATTTAGAAACATGCTGAAAATATGTCTGAATGAATGCATTTTGTATTATATACCAAGTGTACAATTAATTGAGAACTATAAAAGGCCTTTTGTCTCCTGTTAATATTGTGAAAATCAAATTTATCTCAGTATTTTTTCAGTGCAGTATGCTTCCCCCCCCTTTTAAAATCAACTCATATTTGATTTCTGGATTGAAGTAAACTGTGCAACTTCACTAATGTTGAAAAGGACTTTTAAGGAGCATCATGCACTGGCAGTACCGCATAACCCTTAATAAAGTTTAGCTAATAGTAATTTGTAGTAGGAGAGAATCAGAGAAGAGCAGAACAATTAAGAGATAGTCCACTGTACACGTTCTTGAGTTTGAAATGCAGCTTTAGAAATTAATTCCCATTTGTTTAATAATAGGTGGACAACCAAAATTAGCCTTTGGATTCTGCTTTATTCTGCATCTGGCAGGGTTTGCAAGCAGCAAATGACCACATCTTTCTTGCAACCAGGCTTTTTAGATGCTGCATCCAGCCTCTGGTTTTGGCACAAAGGGTTTAGCACACTTAAGTCTTGGTAAATTCTTGGTGAAGGAACATAGTGTGGCTTCAGCTGAAAAAATACTACTGTCTGATACATTACTCCTGAAGCAAACAAATTATAGCAACTCAGATTTAGAAACTTACCCAGATGTAACTCTTATCTAGACCTACAACTTCCCTAAATAGGAAGCATTCATTCAACACCGTTAGCATGACTACACAAATGCAAATACCTGTTATCACCCACCCAGAAAACATAGCATACTATGTTCAAAGTTCTCTTTGTTACATACACAATATATTTTTATATATGTGTACATTTGCACACAATAAAAATATGAAATAAACAGAAGCATACGTTTTAAAATATATACCTTTTGAAACAAAAATAACTAAAGATAAATAAAATGGAAAAAATATCAAAATATATCAGAAATTGTTCTAGAACTTTAATTTCACTAACCTCAGATAACACGTGCAAGGCCTATTCTAATACATAATTTTTTTGTGTGATGCCAGACATACCATATATGGCTTGTTGGTTTGCAGACTTCTGTAGAATGTTCATTTAAAAGTACATTACTTCATTTTATACGAAGAGAAAGTATTAATCATTAATGACTTATCATTTCTATTTGTGAAGACTCATGTCCTAAAGGCAAACAAAACTGAAACCTATTTTACTAGCCACACAATTTAAAGAGCTTTCCAAGTAGGTTAATATTCCATTGTAGCTTGCTTTCCCTCTGACTGTGGAAATCTTAAGAAAGAAGCTAGGAATACACTACTGGCACTGATGTTCCTCTACAGGATACATCTCTCTTTATTAGGAGAACTTTTCTTTTATTAGAGATCAATATGCTTCATCAAAGACCTAGAAAAAAGCCTTTACTAATGACAAGCTGGCAGGTCTTGGTAAATCCAGCTAGCTGCAGCGTCTCAAGAGGTAACATGATCTCTCTTCACAATGGAAACAGAAGTACTACTGTAAAGAACTAAATAGACCCAGCAAAACAGAAGAGGCTCCTTCCCTGTGTAAAACTAAACAGTTAAATATAGACGGGACTTTCATCAGAAATACTGATTGACCACATGAGTGGCAATAACCACGTTTAAAAATGTGTTAAACTCTGAAGTACGAAGTACTGAGTACTTGTAAACTACTTTTATTTTAACTTTGCTCCTTTAGAAACAAGGTGAATTTATAAAGAAACTGCTTTTTCCAGCAATTTTTAGGTCCTATAAATATTGCATTAGCTGTCCTCTTTTGGTAAAAACCAAAACTACTTAAGATCAGACATTGATGATGGTACTAAGATCCTGGTCCTGCCCTTTTTTTTAAAAAAAAAAAGGTAAGGAAGTGTTGCCAGGGCAGAGGAGAGGAAGAAGGGATGACAGCACATATAGAAAACAGTCTCTGTCTTTGGAAGCAATGTTTTCAATTGTGCTACAACAGTAGCAGGTTAGAGACCACAGCTGGGATTGACTGCAACCTGGCAAACCTGTACCTAACTCTCCCACTACCATAGGCTCACACCCACCTGTTGAATGCCATTGGCTAGATAAATTAGACTCTTGTTGGATGAAATCTGAAGGGGAGGGAAAGACAAGACAAGAAATAAGACAGAGTAGGAGGACATAACAGGTACTGGGGGAGACAGGGAAAGAATGAGAGCAGAAACTGAATTTTTTTTCTCACTCTTCACCATATGCAGTAACATCAGTGATGAAGATGTCAGCATGTCTGACATTCCTTGAGGAATGTAAGGTTCTGCCTGGCCAATACACCTTCCAGAATCAGTCAACAATGATCTGAGAAACCTTGAAAAATCTGGAACCAGCAAAGATGACGACTGCCCTGGTGAAGCTCAGTTATCCTACCTCCAGTTTTCTTACCTGAACAATCAAAACAGAAACTGTGTGTAACAACAGATGTTAGTACAAGGACCATGGAATGGATGAGGTTGGCAGGGACTTCTGGAGACCATTTGGTCCAACCTCCTGCTCAAGCAGGGCCACCTAGAGCCCTTGTCTCCAAGTATGGAGACTCCACCACTTCTCTGGGCAACCTGTGCCAGTGCTTGGTCACCCCGACAGTGAAAAAGTGTTCCGTGAGGTTCAGAGGGAACCTCCTGTGTTTCAGTTTGTGCCTGTTGCCTCTGGTCCCAGCACTGGGCACCACTGAAAAGGGCCTGGCTCAATCTTCTTTGCACCCTCCCTGCAAGTGTTTATATACATTGATAAGATCCCCCTCAGCCTTCTCTTCTCCAGGCTGAACAATCCCAGCTCTCTCAGCCTTTCCTTTTAGGGAAGATGCTCCAGTCCCCTCATCATCTTCATTACCATTAACAGGATTCTGTCCAGTATGTCAGTGTCCTTCTTGTACTGGAGAGACCAGAAATGGACCGTGTACTCCAGGTGTGGCATATTGCCAGAGAATGACTGCCAGTGAAAAATTCAGGCTATATTTAATGAGTGGGCAGCGTGTTTCCTCTCCTCTCTGTGTGTATTGGAACTGTGAAGCCTGGAAATACTCTGCCCCTTGAAGGTTAGCTGTACAGACTGTCTGAGTCCCAGTTCCCTTCTGGCACACAGAGCTGGGTATGTAGTAGTTTCTTCCTCACTCCATGAGATTAAAAACTAGATGCACAGACCACTTCACCATGGTTCCAAAAATCAGTGGATCATGATCACAGGGTATGCAGAGAAGTCAATGAGCCTCCACTCCAAACATAACTCACTGTTCAGCCTTTTTTTTTCCCCCCCCTTTGTATCATTCACTCGTTTTTCACTGTCCATACCCTACAGGCATGAGGGTACACCATGATCACCACTTTCAGGTTATGTTACTGCTTATTTTCCTCATTACATTATTACAGCCAATTCCAGAACTACCTAGTCCTTTATTCTGTCAGCCCAATTTCCATTTCAACACCACTTCCTCTTCAAGCTTACTACAACTTCTCAAAGCTACATTAGTTTTTCATCTCCTTTACAAGTCAGAACTTACTGGTTAATCTTGAATTCTAAACACACAAGAATAACTACATTTAACATTGTAGAAAATTCAGCATATACCAGCCTTCTTTGGTTTTAACAAGAGAAAAAGGGGGGACCATTGAGCTAACCTGATCAGGACTGAAGGCAATTAGCATATAGCCTCTGACATATTTCCTCTTTATCTGATGGCATGATCCCACCAATAACGTGCGTCTTATGCTTACCTACACATTAAGAAAACTCACAAAAAAAAGGCAAACTTATTTTAATTTTGAGCTTATAACCCATGCAACAAGGAACAACCTAAAGCAAATTTAGAACATGGCTATGCTCCTTTCAAATTGTATTTATAATGGATATACTGACAGACTTTAAACAATATAGTCAGTGCAGTAAATCATTAAAACAGCCATCCTTCTCTCTTTTTTCAAGTACTGTGTCTATTCTGACTGCATGGTGAATTACAGGTTGCAACCTCAGAATGCAATGGTAATTGCAGTAAGGACTACATCTTCTTTCCTGAGCATTAGTAGCTTGGATTTTTTCTTTTTCTGTGCTACTTCAAATTATAACACCACAAATATTTTATCTGTACAGAAATGATATATATACAAAACCTTTCAGTTTTCATAATGCACTAAGGACTCAGATTTATAACACACTGTCACTTCCATGCCGTCAGGGAACATTACACTTTCTTAATTTCTGTAAGGAATGTCACACAAAAAATAGTCAAGCCACATTTGTGTCAAGTCTGCCATTTTTAATTATTAGCAATCAAGTCTAAGCAATTTCTCCTTTGGTTTAACAAGTGCATACCGATCTTCCAAAATTTTTTTATGCCACAACTCATAAAATTGTTTAGGCTGATGCTAGTCCCTTGCACTAAATTAATAACTAATCACAGGAGATATTTATCATCTGGAGTTTTTTACATGAGAATTGTCAGACTTAATCACCCTCCTCATATTTTCACTATTTACAGAGCTTCATTTATCACACATTTCAGCAATGTGACAACAGTAGACTATTTTCACCGCTCTTCAAGTACGTGAAGATAAAAGAGTGGCAAATCATGACAAAAGCTTGATAGTTTTACTCTTTCTGATGACATCCATTTCCACCAGAAAATGATTCCTGGAAACCTATTTTTTTAATACCAGTCATAGAAAGAAGTAGAATTAGCAGGCTAAAACCTCAATACATGGACAGTTACACTTAATTATAGAAAATGTATTGTGATGGTTATCTTTCTTATCTTAAACTTTGCACAGTATAAGTCATCTGTTCCAAACAAATATTTGTAAAAAAAAATTTCTTTGATAACAATGCTAAAGAAGCCGTTCTCAGAAGCCTTTATAAAGTGGGTTCAGGGGTTGTAACTAGAAACTGATAGGACTACTAGCTCTGATAAAGACAGTGATTTGAGGGATAACTGCTGAGGTATGTGTTGAACCATACCCCAGATTTTTTTCAAACCACTTGCAGACTGGACTGAAAAGTAACCAAAGTTACACAGAACAACACAAATGCATGGCCACTGCTAGATTCTGTGGAAGTTCATCTTGCATTCCTGGGTATCTAAGATGTCATTATCATACAGTATCGCACAAGAGCAAAAAAATAAACTATATAAGATATCACTTCATTGAAATTAGGTATGAGTGACAACTCCCGGAATCTACCAATTGAAACACTGCAGCATAAATAAATGCTACCTCAATGTTGTGACAAAATATTACAGAATATCTGTTTCAATAATCATAGTAAGACGTATCATACAACCTCACATTTTGATTGGTTAGGGAAAAAATCTGAACCCTAGTAACTTGTTCTTAGTTGTGAAATGAAAACGACTGTACTGGGTGCAAATGCCCAGGTGCTGGCGGTGGGTGGTCTCAGCAAGGTCAGGTCTGCCCCATGCTGTACACAGCTGGTTCCAACAGGCCTAGGGCCCAGGTAAGCTCCTCAGCCAAGCAGCTCTGGGAAAGCATATTCAAGAAAGGGCAAAAACAAGGCAAAACCCCAACCAAACACAGAGGGAAGGAGGGAAAAGAGCAAGCTTGAGAAACAGCAGTACAAACACCAAGGTCAGCAAAAGAGGAGGTGGAGGTGCTCCATTGCACTGGCGCAGATACCATGCTACAGCCCGCGGAGAAGCCTAGGCCAGAGCAGCGGAAACATGTGAGGAGGAAGGAGCAGCAGAGAGAAATCACTGTGTACTGACTGTAACGCACCCTTCTGCATCCCCTTCTATTGCTTAGGGCAGTAGAGGACTCAGGAGTGAAATGTGACATAAAGCCTGGGAAACAGGCAGGAAAGATGTTGTTTTAATGTTTGCCTTTTTGTTTCTCACTACCCAAATCTATTTTAACTACCAATAAATGAGAATTAAATTTCCCCAAGACAAATCTGTTTTGCCCTTGGCAGTAACTAGTATGTGATCCCCCTATCTGTATTTCGACTCATGACCTTTTTCATTCCAATTTTTTTTATTTCCCGCTGTCTCCCCCTCTGGTCCTGCTGAGTAGGGAATGAGTGGCTAGGTGGCTGTTTGGCCATTAGATAAGGCTAACCTATGACAAGAATAAAACTGGAGGTATTTATGGAAGAATAAAAATAGTAGAGATAACTAACAGACACAACAGTGTTTTATTTTTTGTTTTCTGTATGTTTAGGTCAAAGAAACTACCACAAATTATCATAGTAGAGTTATATCAGGCCAACACGATGGCATCTCTGGGAAAGCATATTTAAGAAAATGAAAAAATGCTGCACAGCAGAGTGAGAGAATGGAGTGAAGACAATGTGAGAGAAACAGCCCCGCATACACCAAGGTCAGTGAATAAGGAGGGGGAGGAGGTGCCCTATGAGCCAGAGCAGAGATTCCCCTGCAGCCCATGGAGGAGACCATGGTGAGGCCAGGCTGTCCCCCTGCAGCCCATGGAGGCCCATGTTGGAGCAGATATCCATAACCACAACCTGCAGAAGGTTTCCTGCTGCAGCAGATGAAGATGCCCTGAGGGAAACCGCAGCCCATGCAGCAGCATGCCTTCTGGCAGAAACTGTGGCCTGTGGGGGACCCATGCTTGGAGCAGTCTGTTCCTTATGGACTGTACTCCATGGAACGGACCCACATGGGAGCAGTTCTTGAAGAACTGCAGCCCATGGGGAAGACTCACACTGGAGCAGTTCATGAAGGACAGTAGTCCGTGGAGAGCTGTGGTGAGTTGACCTTGGCTGGCTGCCATGTGCCCACCGAGCCACTCACTCATTCCACCTCCTCAGCAGGACGGGGGTAGAAAATAAGGTGAAAAATGTTTGTGGCTCAAGGTAAGGACAGAGAGACTGCTCACCAGTTACCATCACATGCAAAACAGTCTTGACTTGGAGGAACTGATCTCATTTATTGCCAGTTAAACAAAGCAGTATAATGAGAAATAAGAACAAATTTAAAAATGCCTTACCTCATCCTTTTTCCTGGGCTCAACTTCACTGCTAACTCCTTTACCTCCTCCAAACAAATGGCACGGGGCAATGGGGGGTTGCAGTCAGTTCATAACACTTTGCCTCTATTACTCCTTTCTCCCCACACTCTTCCCCAGCTCCACGGAGTCCCTCCCATGGGAGACTGTTTTCATGAACTTCTCCAATGTGAGTCCTTCCCACACGCTGCAGTTCTTGAAGAACTTCTCTAGCATGGGTCCTTCCCACAGGGTACAGTCCTTTAGGAAAGGACTGTTCCAGTGTGGGTCCCCCACAGAATCACAGTCCTGCCAGCAAACATGCTCCTGCACAGGCTCCTCTCCATGGGGTCACAGGTCCTGCCAGGAGCCTGCTCCATCCAGCACGGGCTCTCTATGGGGTCAGTGCTTCCTTAAGGGCACATCTACCTGCTCTAGCATGGGGTCCTCCATGGGCTACAGGGTGGATATCTGCCCCACTGTAGACCTCCATGGGCTGCAGGGGGATAACAGGCCTTACCACCGTCTTCACCACAGGCTGCAAGGGGATCTCTGGTGCCTGGAGCACCTCCTCCCCCTCCTTCTTCACTGACCTTGGTGTCTGTTTCTCTCATATATTCTAAGTCCTCTCTCCTGGCTCCTGTCGCACAGTGTGTTTTTACCCATCTTATATATGTTACCACATTGCTGACTGCCTCAGCTTTGGCCAGTGGCGGGTCCATTTTGGAGCTGGCTGGAACTTGCTCTGTCTGACACAGAAGCAGCTTCTGGCATCTTCTCACAGAGGCCATCCCTGCAGGCCCCCCACTCCTCAAACCTTGCTACATAAACCCAGTATGAAAGCTCATGCTGGAGCAGAGGAAGAGTGTGAGGGTGGAGTGGCAGAGATGAAGTCTTAAAAACCCCTGGTCCTCACTGCCCTGCGCTGCTTCAGGGCGAGGAAGGCAGATGACTTTGGAATGAAGGATTGAAGTGAAGCCTGGAAAGAATGGGAAGGTAAAGGAAGATGGGGGTTTTTTTTGCTCTTTTTTCCCTCACTATCCTACCCTATTTTTAACTGGTAATAAATTAATCTCCCCCGAGTCAAGTCTGTTTTTCCCATGACAGTAATTGGTGAGTGACCTCCCTGTCTTTATCTCAACCCATAAGATTTTCCATCTTATTTTCTCCTCCTGTCCTCAGGGTGGGGTGGGGGGAGAAAAGAGAGAGTGACAGAGCAGCTGGGTAGGCACCTGGCAGCCAGACAACATTAACCCACCACTCTGGACCAACCATAAAGGATTTTTTTTCTATGTATGTTTTCATAATAACTTTAAAAAAAAAAAGACCACCCAGAATTTAAAGTAGATAATTCACCAAATCATGTCAATTATCTTTCTTTGTCCAACTCTATGGTTTAGTATGAAATTTTAAAAATCTGACAGTCAGCCCCAAATCATTTTACAAAACACATATTCAGGGTGAATCAACTTTTCTTACAAATTTCATTAAAAAGTATGACACTCAAATGAATAAGCAATTTAAAAAGTAAAATTGTGTTACATCATTATATAACTTTTTATGGAGTTCAAGTTTTTAATGTAGCTGACTAAACACCTGATAAATATGCAGAGAATTCAAAGGACATAATCTCTAAAATAGCACTGAAAAGATGAAATTATATTAGAATTAAGAAATGCTAGTTTTCACCTAGAATGATTCATGACAAATATCATATAAAAGTACAAGTTACCTTTCTAGAAGGCTCTACTATATCCCCAAGTCCAGATTATACAAAATGACAGGAACAAGTATCAGTGCTCCTGAAGCACATTTCCACTTCAGTCAGATCAAAGGTGATGAATACTAAGATGCTATATTAGCATTTGTAGTCACCACAGATAAAATGAACATTTTTGCCTGTGCAAAAATTTAGGCAAGCAGAAAGCTTTATAAATTTTTATTTTAGAAGTAATTTTATTAAAAGACCTTCCACATCAAATATGCAGAGACTTATACTTTCAGGAAGAGAAGATTCATTTTATTATTTTTCTTGAAAATAATTTTAGCTTTCACTAATCCTGCATTATATTAATATTAATATTGTAAGAACTGAGCTACTATTTTGATGCTTATGTCTGCTAATGAAATGTTGGGGCATTCACACCAGCATCTCTGGGACTAAACATAGTGAGCTAATCACCTACTTAGGCCATCTTCAGCATTGTATCCACTACCCACAACATATACAGATCACAGCAGATTACATGGGTTCACATGAACTCATGGTAGGCAGTCAGGACAAAATCTTTGAACACTTCTCTAGCATATGGAACACCACACTGAGAATTTACTCTGCTAAGTAACTATGTAGAAACCCCCACATTCTCTATGCCAACAAGTATGATTCGCAATCCTGAGAAAATGACGCTGCATTAGTGACCCAGAAGAATAAAGCAGATAGAGTCTCTTCAAAGGAGAAAATGCTCTTTTCTCCTGACTGCTGCTGCACAAGCATATTCGTTTTCAGGCTTGTGGTCTGGCTTCCAACCATTTACCAGGTTTCCTCTGAATTTCTTCCATATCTTGACTTCCTGACTACTACCCTTGTCAAAAGCCTATACTTCCAAGTTCCTCGAACCAGAATCCTCACCGACAAGTCTTAATCATTTATAGTGTGGGGAGACTGTCCCATCACACCATTTTGGTTTTTTTCTGACTTATCCACAGTGATATTTCATGAAAGCACTACACAAGGACAGCAGATTTTCTCAGGACTGGTATAATTAGACCTAATCCAGGTTTCCCATCTGTGCATAAAGCTCAGGGAGCTGCACATAATACTTACCTTCCCCCACATCACTTATTGGAAGTCTGGTGGCAGTAAGCAATACCACTATGAGATCATCAACAAACATAACTCGCTGTTTTACCGTGCCATGTAGATACTGCATATCTGCCTCTCAGTCACAACCATAGCTTACTCTCAACAACCTCCAGATGCTCTGCAAATCTCAGCACCTGCTAACAAAGTCATCTACAATCAGTGTGTAATAAATTATCTCAAGAGAGCTGTATTTTTTTCACATCTTATTAGAAAAATACTTGGCACTACCTACAGAGGAAGGACCAAAGTTCTCAAATGGGAAATTCTTGTCCTGTGATTGCAAAACCAAACATTAATTTTGTTACACAGGTGGAACCTTATCCCAGATGACTAGCAGTACCATGTCACCAAGAAAATCTCACTGCAGCTCTAGAAAATGTTCCTTACCTTTTCTGACCTATTCCCTGCACCACGATTTTTTTTTTTTTTTAAGAACCATAGATACAATAGGGGCTAACAAACATCCTCTATACAAATATTACTAATGGAGTGTTTTAGTAAGAAAGGTGGCTTAAGCAAGCAGAAGTACTCTAAAGACCTCACAGTCACTGCACAGCTTTTAAATGTCTAAATGTACATGAATGATGTAATACAGAAGATGAAGTGAATTGCAGCTCAAAGTCCACAATAAGATTCACAAAAAAATGTTAGATTAACTGCTGCTTGCTCCTTGATCATTTATAGATATAATACATATCTGATGTTCCTCAAATTTTTAGAAAAAACACACTCCTGAAAATTTTGCCAGTAAGTCATACTACATTTTCCTGAATCACCCAAGAGATTTATTTCTAGATGCCTCTATTTTTATCGTATCAATTGAAATTCAAAAGGACAAATGCAGTGATCATTAAGACAACTTCAAGGTGATGTTATTAAATCAAGGCTCAGAAGATATTATTCACATCACCATGCACAGAGAACTCATTGGTGCTCCTTTCCTATTGCAAAGACCTGAGATAGTCTACTCATGATACATACTGAAAGAATTTGCAAGTTTGGTTTTGTTCATATTTGAAATAAGTAGTGGCACTGTTTCCATAACGCATTTAACCAACATGATAAATAGATTATGAAGCTTTTGAGAGAGCTGTAATACTTGAAGAAATCATTATGTTACATTACTTTAATAGGTCTTTTTTTGATCTTGTTTAACTTTAAACTTCTAGAGACTTTTTTACAAGTCATTATAATAAGACCTATTTTTCTTTCATTCTAAAACTAATATCAGGAGTAGCTCATCTGAACACACCAAACATATTTTTTGCCTTAGGTAAAAATAAGTTATTTTTTACTACATAAGCCTTTTAGATACTTTCAAAATCAAAAATTGCTTTAATCAGAACATAGAAATAATAGTTCTTGTTATTTCTTGCATGTGCAAAGAATCACAGCACTAAAAATCTTAGCAAATGCCTGCCATGCAGAGATCTTGCACTCTAAGTTTCAGTTCCTTTCAGTTACTTAGCAAGAAGTGTAATGGTCACGGCATTAGATCTAGCACTGTGTCAGAAGAAAGAGAGCGCTATAATTGTTCTAAGGCCACAGCCTTGCTTATTGAAAGAATTTTTATGGACTTTTGGACACACTAAAGAAATCTAAAATAAAGTTTTAAAACCAGTGATTTACTTGTGCTGTAAAACCTACCAATAATCAATTACATTTAAAAGGTAATTCATAGGCACATCTTTAAGCTATACCACTTTCTAGTTTTCGTTCACTCTCGAGTTGCACAAAGGAATGAAGGAAAACAGTTTTTCAAGGCTTTAAAGAAAAGAAAAAAACCCTAACCCTCAGATATTCTAGACAGAACACAAAAGTGTCTTATTAAGTCTAAAAAAAATCTGGAAACAAGCCCTATGTAGTTGGATCTCAGAAGTAAGTAGGCTTGATAATGAGGGGTGAGGTAGCGGAACTGGTCTCTCTATTTTAAAACAAAGAGTCAGGTAAAATATTCAACTGCTGGTATCTCGTATGTGTTGGAAACTGATAAACAAAAGGTTTACTCAAAAGTATCAAGATGCAGAATCTCCTCTGACATCCCCTCTAACCAGAAGCCATCAAATGGCATTAAAAAAAGCTCATCTTGCCTTAAATCATTAATAAACTACTGCAGTTAGTTTAAATTAACTTGGGTTTTTACCCAATGTAATATGAACAGTCCTGTGAACTTCTGAAGGATCATTCATATCCTCAAAGTGAATACGTACATAACACACTGTTGAACTAGTGTCTACATTGATTAAAACGCTGTGGTTGTATCATGTTCCTTTCATATAATTTTCAGCAATTCTTAATACAGCATTTAGTAGGAGTAGGGGAAATCAATTTATTCAGTAAAGACTAGTATTTGGAGCTTCACCTCACTTGTAAAACAGGAAAAAAGGCTAGTTGCCAAATGACTGCATATGAGTAAGATTTTACAAAGGCATTATTTTCTAAATTCTCTGTTTGCTTTTAGCTAGAAGATAATTTAAATAGCTAAACTTAAATTTGTAGTCAAGTTCTAGTTATCAGTCACATATTGAAAAAATACTGACAGGTATGATCAGAAAAGAACTACAGAGACAAAAGTCAACGATCTAAAAGTTTACATACAACAGCAGGTTGTGTGTCATTGCTGGAAAGGGTTTCTTTTTCTTGCTTAAGCTTCATAATTCTACCTATATTTAACATGAAGTATTAGAGTCATATGCATATATTTAGAAGATATATTTCTTATTCTAGTAAAGTAGCTTCAAGAACAGACTGACATCAGTTTGGATGATACTTTGCAGATTGTCATAGTCAAAACATTCATGCAGAAAGGTATACCATTTCTAACTACTTTAATTAAAACCTAAAAAGTGCCCCTCTTTTAAATTTAAATATTTCTTCTTAGTATTTTCTCTGACTTATTCTAAAATTTTCCATTACAGTAGCCTTACTCTGCATATGAAAATAAGGCCCTACAAACAGAAAGGCCTGAGGCAACAAAATGCCTTCCAAACCAGTGAAGTTACATTAAGGGTCTGACTTAAACCTACAAAACCAAGAAACAATCTTAAAGGCTAAAAGAAGTTACAGTAAAAGGTTCAATGGTACTTCCTATTCATCACATTTCAACGTTAGTGTTTTTAGAACATTACACTTTCACCGGACTGTAAGCTCATTTGCACTTTAGTACATTCTTAAAGACTTCAGAAAACTCTGAAAGACAGTATATTAGAAAAAAAAAAATCAGTAACCATTGGGGACAAAGTACAATTGCTAAAACATACCATTCCGGTTTATCTGAAACTGTTTTAGAATCCCCTCTGTTAAAAGTGTCTCTTTCCTTTTGTTTAAAGCATCCGTTATAATAAACCAATTGGTTAAAAGTCATTCAAAATGTTCTTTCCTGTGCATCTTGAGGTAGTACCTTTGTTCAGTTTTCTCACTTTGAAAGGACACTTCCACTTTTAAAATTCTCAATATTTTTAATTTTTCATCTGATCTGCCTCAGCCATCAGTGTGCATTTACTTAATGTTAAAATAAACTACTTGATCAAAAGGACAGAATTCAGCAGGATAAGAGGTGTTCTGGTCAAAAGGAAAAAAGCCTAAGGTAATACCCCAGTTATTCTTTCAGTTTCATTCTGGAAAGTCTCTTTGTCAAAAAATGAAGGACTTGTTGCTTTAAGGAAAACATGAATCCTATCACTTAACTCACAAGCAGTTTATTTTTCCTTATGTAGTCACAAATATGCTTCATTGTCAGTATGCATATAAATCTGTTTAAATCCTGGCTACCTACTGAAGGAGTCATAATTGCAATTGTACATTTGAATCATACACAGTTAAGAGCACATTCGCATGAAATTTACGGGAAACAGATTAGTGCTGCTGTCCAGTTATAACTAAACTTTTCTCCACTACAGAAATATACAAACAATCTGTAAAATAGGTTTCGAGATAATTTACCCAAAACAAGCAAGAACAAGCACTCAAAAAACACAGCTTGCTTTTATCTCCTCCAACCCGAGCCATAAGGAATTATTCTCATTTAATACAACTTGTTAAATTTGCTTTATACTGGTTTTAGATGCTATAATGAAGTTACCTGTCATTGATGATGCAGTTCAGACACAGATTGAGGGAATTAAGGTTTTTGCATCTCTTTACTATTTCCATCACGGTTTCATTGTCCAGTTCTGTGATATGACGTAGATCCAAGCTGGAAAGATTTCTTAGCTATTGAGACAAATATGATAGAAAGAAATAATGTGAAATTTGTTCACATACATAACACTTACAAAAACCGTTAAACTTTTTGGCATCATGTATGATATGTGCAACCTCGTCAATAAAGATGGGATTACTGTATTTTTCACAAAAAGGAAATGTATCAGAGACATTCATAGAATCCAGGTTCGGCAAATTTGGAATTCACACACTCCATTATTCCATGAAATTAAGATACTCGCACTCATGGTCCAATACATCTACAATAGAAGCCCAGGGCTTACTCCTTTGAACTATATGGAGTGTAAGATACCAAGGTAGCATACCAGCTCATTTAATTCTAAGAAAAATAGGGCAGGGAAGGAAGGGGAGACGGCACATTTGTACTTAGATTCAAATGGATATGAGGAGAGACTGACTCCAGAGTCTAAAAGTCAAACTAAGTATATATTACAAACTCCCCGGAAAATACAGTTTTTATACTGTAGTCACACCTGCACAGCCACCAATAACAACTTGGATATCCTGAACAATAAAAGTTGGAGCTATAGAACAATATGATTAAGATTTATAAACTGATTAATGGGATTTATTACTATTGTTAAGGACATTATTGTCCTGCAAAAGCAAACAAACCCCTCTTGCTACTTTTATGAGCTACGGGTTCAAAGAAGAAATTTTTAACTAATTTCTGCAGTATCCTTAAACAGCAGATCAGTTCAGTCAGAATAACCTCCAAGTCCTGTTTGCTTTTTAAGCTGTCTGAAATAATCTCTGTGATACTCTGGAAAAATAATTGCATTAGGTAATAGTGACACTTTAATTAAATTTACCTTCCCTGTAAGAAAGAAAAAAATAATCCTATTCAGTGATTTAAGTCACTAAGGATTTGATTAAATAAAGACATACAACTGAGATCATATAATCGGTCCACTTCAGTAGTTAATTATTAAGTCAATGTATTTAAGGGGGAAAAGGGAAAGAGCTAAAAAGAAAAGGAAGAAAAGAGGACTTCAAATGTAGGTATTCTTCTACGAAAACTGGCATTCTAGTATTTTGTTTCAGAAGTTTTTAACGCTTTCCAAACCAAAGATGAAGATAAACCACATACTGCTTCGAAAAATTCTGCAGAACAAGCATAAAATTAAGGAACCTGACCTCTGAGAAACAACTGCAGGGTATGTCTGTAGGAAGCAGGACAACAATATTCCTATTATTAGGATACTACCACAGGTGTACTTGTTGTAATCCCACTGAACTTCTGATAATCTTATTTGCGTATTAGGGAGAAAAGCACATAATGGTTGATATTGTCTTGGTAAATGGCCAGATTTTACAAGCTCTGCCTCTCTACATTTCAGACATAGTGCTCTAGCAGGAAGTTTAAAAGATTTACCTTCCATGCACCCCAAAAAATGCTCACAACCAATCCCTCATTTTTTCTGCACAAATTATAAGGAGGAGGGGAAGCTTAAAGCAATTTTAATTTTTCCTCACCTCCATACAGCTATTCATATTAGATACCTCAGCCTTTATGCTAGGCTGGCAATAACATGACCCAGGCCCATCACATGGGAAATAAACTTACTGTACAATTCAACAATGCATATGTTCTATGACAGTAAACAAATATTGACCAGGAGACCTCAAAGACAAATAGAAAACCTTCTCATTAAAAAAACGCAGAATTCTTAACTAAAACACGCTTTCTTTCATGACAACACCCTTCTTACGAGCAGGTGACAATACTGGTGATTCTTTTTTCATTATTACTACTTTCAAAGTAAAAAATGTGAACTTACTCTATTGTTACCTCTTACCTAATCTGAAGATATGTTAGACAGTTTTTGAAGAAGCACTGACCTCCATGCACTGATTTATCTTTAATGTATCTACCTCACTGAGGCATTGACAAATGCAGCAGAAAGAATTTGTGATTTCCCAGGAAAAAAAGACTTTTGCACTGCATGGATACACTAAGAAACTGAACTGAACTCCTAGTACTCCTACTGACCAAATTAATAGGGTTTTCAAGGTAGATTTTATCCTTTACCATCACAGGAGAATGTTCATTCCCTCATTGTTTCTTTCCTTCATAATAATGGTCTACCATTATATTCAACACACAGTAACGGAACCATCACCTGCCTTTTTTACTGTCACATTCATTCATTTTAAACAGCGTACCTGACTCCTGACCTACTTGGTAGGTTAATTCTTTTTATCAGACACAACGTACTTGATCCAGAAAACCTTACTGACTTAGAAGTTTGAAGAGACTGCTTCAGATTGATACAAACTCCTCAAATATAATTTGATCTATACAACCTCACTATTGCTATTTCAGATGAGTGAATGACTTTCAAGAGCTGCAGAACCAGACACACATTCTATTAAGTACTGGACCTTCTGTCATGATTTTGTATCGATCGCAACATGACAGGTGAAAAGAATACCCCTTTCCCTATTTAAATCAGTGGTATCACCATCTTATTACCAAAGAATTGTTATAAATGTATATGTAAACATTTTTCATTAAAAAACTGGGATAGATACTTCAATAGCAAATGTCCTATTCTGTATTTCACCTGAAAAAGTAATTGTAAGGGGTTAATGCTACAATGCTGAATTATTTATTAATATGTATTATTATAAAAAATGGGCAAGAAAAATTGCGTAAGTTTTATACTCTACCTCTAACCATCACATCTAAAATTAGTATGATCTAAAAAAAATTATACTTCTCTGAAGCAGACAATTGGACAGTTGGGATGTTCGAATCTTCAGTGCATGCATAACCCTCGAGATTAAAATAGCATACCTTTAATTAGTATTTTTCCACAGGAAAAGGATATTCTGTGATTTAAATACTCCATCTTAGGGCACCAGGACAAATAAAGATTTTTCCTCTTGGGTTCCTCCCCCCATCAAAAACAATGTTCTTCATGAAGCAATACCATTTTATTGAGCAGTTTGAGGTCACATTTTTCTTCAACTCTTAATTTTCTAGCTCTACAAAGAATGCTCAGCATGAGGAGAATTTACACTTTAAACTCAACTCCCGTAGACAAAATGTTTTAACTGAAAAAGGAATATTTAATGTGACAATAAAAAAGACAATACAAGTAGTAGAGGGTTTAAAAATATGAACTAGAAAATAAAAGAATTGAGAAAACAACAACAGTTAAAGTAATTTTGTGTGCTTAATATATACACAACCTTGCTGAAATTGCTGAATATTGGCTCAGTGTTAGAATTGTATGAAAGTAAAATAATAGCATTTAAATTTCAGAGGGAGTCTAGTCAGATGAATGAGAATAGAAGGGAACAGAATGTTCGTCCCTTCCTCTCAGTCCCACTAACAGACAGAGAATTAACAGCCCAGTATTTGTAAAGGTTTTGTGAGGAGATTGCCTGTTAAAATGTACTTAAAGAGAATTGTTTCACTGTGAATGACAGATGCAAAAGAACCACTTATATCACAAAACAGTTTTGGAAAAAGGAAGTTTGAAAAACAGAGCTTCAGTTCTTTTAAAAATATATTAAAATTAAATACTACTATTTTTAAGAAACTATTTGGATCTCAAATAATTTAAATTAGTATTAAATGATTTTCGTTCGATACTTTTGTTGGTTGGTTTAAATGGTATTTTGTGGAGTTTGATATGTT
This sequence comes from Phalacrocorax aristotelis, assembly GCF_949628215.1. NCBI lineage: Eukaryota > Metazoa > Chordata > Aves > Suliformes > Phalacrocoracidae > Phalacrocorax > Phalacrocorax aristotelis. The sequence continues at coordinate 21,870,540 of NC_134311.1, read as the reverse complement.
TAAATATTCAGAGATTATAATACTATTTGTATGCCTGAATGTTATGGAGTTTGTAAGACTTATATCTTGATTACTGGAACTTGTAATATTAAAATATGTACAATGTTTATCAAGAAGCTAGAGCATTTGAAAACTGTAATAACAAACAACAACAACATAAAAGAAACAGCCAAAAGCAAAACAAAACGAGAAAATATGCCTGATTCAAGAGTGCTCAAGTTTAGGATAAATTTCATAGATGATAAAAAATTAGTACTACCATTGGGTTCACAGGTAATTTTTCAGTGCGGTTGTATCAGCCCCTGTGAATAGTTAGCTGTTGTTGTATTTTATTGTATATTATCAGTATATATACTAATATAATGAGTATGCAATTCTGTTGTTGTTCCCCACATGCTTCCACAAATCCTGTTGAGATAGGCTTCCTTAAAAATCATGTAATAGAATATGATCATAGAATCACTGAGATTGGAAAAGACCTTTAAAATCAATTCCAACCATAAACCTAACACTGCCAAGTCCGCCGCTAAACAATTCACATAAGATCAATCCTCTTCAGAACTGAAGCCAAATTATTTCTGAAGGAAAGTGCTTATAAGGACTCAATGAGCTTTAAATTCATATCTTTTGCTAATTAAGCTTAATTTTCTTGACACACTCTGTGTATACGTGCCTTCAGGGAATAAACTGCTCTCTGATTTAAGCCCCCCAAAGCAAATGTATGATCACAGAAAATAAAAAACAGCAATCTAAAAAAATTGTAAATTGTATTCTTTTTGTTATTATGTTAATAGAATCTACAAACTATTTTTTAAAAAGTCATATACATTAATTTTTACTTAAGGGCTGAAGTAACTGAATTATACTATTGAGATATACACTGTTCCTGAAACAGTAATTATGGATGGTTTAAAGAATTGGAAAATGACTGAATAGATACAGAGGAGACTATTTTCCCATTGACTGATTTAATGTTCTGCACAACTTTTAAATTCATTTCTTAAATATTGCAGAACACTGAGGTCCCACTGCTTAACTAAGAAAAACACATTCAAAACTTATGTTAGAAAGAGATATAATTTGCATCACTTACAAAAAAAAGAAAAAAAAAGAAAAAGTTTATTTTGAAGAGTGTAGGTATTTGTAAAAAAACATGCCTGAGAAAAGGTGTTGAAAATACATCTTGATTAAGGAAGCAAATTTATTCAATAGATTCCTTTGCTTTGTAATGTACCACAGTAAACTGCAATAAGAAAATGAATAACATTTGTATTCAACCTGCTCCTCCTTCCAAGATGACTAATAATAATAATTTGGTTTTTGATTCATTGCATGTATACTTTTATAAATTATGGTACAAAAATAAATATATTGCCTCTTTTCTAACATTAAGACCCATTGTAGAGGAGCTACTTGCACATACATACAAACACATATAGTACTGTGCTGGTTTTGGCTGGGATAGAGTTACATGTCTTCACAGTAGCTAGTATGGGGCTATGTTTTGGATTTGTGCTAGAAACAATGTTGATAACACAGGGATGTTTTCCTTACTACTGAGCAGTGCTCACACAGAGTCAAGGTCTTTCTGCTCCTCACTCCACACACCAGTGAGTGGCTGGGGGGGCACAAGGAGCTGGGAGGGGACACAGCCAGGACAGCTGACCCAAACTGGACAAAGGGATATTCCATACCATATGACGTCATGCTCAGCATATAAAGCTGGGGGAAGAAGGAGGAAGGAGGGGACATTCAGAGTGATGGCGTTTGTCTTCCCAAGTAACCGTCCTGTGTGATGAAGCCCTGCTTTCCTGGAGATGGCTGAACACCTGCCTGCCCATGGGGAGCAGTGAATGAATCCCTTGGTTTGCTTTGCTTCTCTGCGTGGCTTTTGCTTTGCCTATCAAACTGTTCTTATCTCAACCCACAAGTTTTCTCACTTTGACTCTTCCAATTCTCTCCCTCATCCCACCACGGGGGAGAGCGAGAGAGCGGCTGCGTAGTGCTTCATTGCTGACTGGGGCTAAACCAGGACAAGTACCCATGTTACAGGACTTATTTTCAAGTTTATAAACTCTAGCAGTTGATGTTGAATCACATTATCACTGAGTCATAGTTTATTCTGGTTGTTATTTACTCTCAAGTAACTTTAACAGACTTTTTTGTTTGTTTGTTTAAGTTTCACACACCCACTGAGCAGTGAAACCTTTTCAACCATGCAATCAGTCTTCTCTCCAATGCCTTTTCTACTGCACTGCAACTCGAAGGAAAGCTTCATTTGGAAAGTTGGGTACAGCTATCAAATTCTTAAAAATGATGAGAAGAATCTCTTAGGGGGGGACACAGTTAACTTCACTCAATAAAAGTGTTCAGCTTTAGTTTGACAAGATGTAAAGAAGTTCTCTTACACAGTCTTTAGTACCACATCATTTAAAATATCAAGCCAGTCCTCACAAAGCTTCTACCAGAATCACTGTGTTCAGAAATCCTTACTTAACGACTTTTTCCTATGATTGCAAGACTAACATCTAAAAGGACACCTTGTTAAATGCAAACAGGTTAAAACAAATCATATGGCATATTATGAAATATAGTTCATTATATTAGTTTATTAAAAACCAGTTTTCTCTAGACCTAGCCAAAGAAGAACAATCATGTGCTTAGTTGGGAAGCATGATGATTTCAGATTAGAAAGTATGCTGAAACATTACCATAAAGAGAGCATAAAGCAGAGTACTTCGTGTCAAAATAAATCAGTTACAAAAGAAAGGGACCATGTAGTACCTCAGTTTAGAAAAGGCTCTTGCAAAATCAATCTTGTCATGTGTAGATTATCATTATGTCTCTGTCAAGCTGATAACATCTGCACTGAATGAGTCCTAAATATTTGCTCTATAAATCAGAGTTCTGATTGACTTCATACTGGCCACCAACTCAGAGACAGGTATGACTGAGTTAGATTGGGCATGACTCTCAGGTAACAATTATGAGGCAAAGAAAGAATAAAGAACACATTATTCCTAAAATAGTTCTAGGTAAACTGACCATGTATTGGTGATCAGAAGAAAAAGTTCGAACTTTCAGTCAATATGTTGTCCAAGGACTTACATGTATTTAGATGAAAACGTCTAATAAACTTTACCAGACATAGCCCGTCAGAAGTAGCATGGTGTAGAAGCAAGACAAGAGTTATACTGCTACAAAGCCATTACTCTTGTCTGTATATCAGAACTCAAAGGAAGAAGTCAAGGAAGTGGACTGGAAATAAAACTATATCTAGATTCGAGATTTGCTGATGCTGGTTATTAAAATACTACTAGAAGTGCTGAGAGGCAACTATCCCAAGAGGTGGAGAAAATTACACCACTTTTGGGGCCAAAGATATGAAATTAAAAAGATCACTACTTCACTAGTTAGCATATAGTTTCTTATTCACACTTAAATAATTACTAAAAATTACCCATCTGGTTATTGTGTCTTCAATGCAATTACCTAACGTGCATAGGTACTTTGTACATTTGCATAGATATTTGCACTTACAGGAGAAGAAAGTGAAAGGTAAAAAATAACCAGAAATAAACTCTTGAGAGACAAGGATGTGAGGAAGAGAGGAAGGGAGAAAGCAAGAAAAAACAAATCATGCAGGGAAAGATAAGTAATAATAATAAAGGTGAGGGAAAAAAAAAAGATAAAACAAGGAAACAATAGTTGGGGATGTACTGAAAACAGCGGATAAAAAACTACAACACTATATCCAGTACATGTTCTTCCCTCCTCCTTGGAACCAAAAGTTGAGAAATGTTAGCCTAATTTTTCTGGTATCATAGAAAACACCAGTCAGATCTTTTATGACACTGTTTCACACATTACAGCTATAAAGCAAAATAAAACGTTCTAGGTCATCAGAACAAGCCGCTGGTTTCAACTGGGAGTCTGTGAATTGCATACACACATACTTCCTCTTTCCCTTTCTCTCTCCCTGTGTACATATATGTATTGACTCTCATCTTGCCCAACAATAATTATTTACTTTAGGTGCATTTTTTGCAGTTTATAACAACTTCAAGAAAAAAGGTACTAGTGTGATAATGTGGTTTTGCTCAAGAAGCAAATTTCTTTGAACGTCACTATGTTGAGTAGAAAAATAATGAAAATAAACCCTGAATTTTTCTTCTTTTTCTAAAATACACATTTTCACTACCATACCCCAGAACTAGCTATTAAGATCTGCACTTCAGCAGCACTGTAATTCAGAATTTTCAAGTGCCAGTATTTTTAAGGAGAGCTAACATTACTAGGGGGAAAATAAAGTAATAATAAAACCACTGAATTTTTATACATCCATCAGCCTCAAAGCAATTTTATAACAGATGCCAGTGCTGTTATCTCCAGTTTGCACACAGGAAGCAGAAGAACAGAAGGGAACCAGGTCTGCACAGCCTTGCGGGACACACTCACAGACCATGTAGAACAAAATAGATTCCACGTTCTTTAAGAACATGGGACTGCAATTATTACTAAGGACTTATGAAGTACTAGTTAAGAAGTCAATACAACACTGACCATAAGAAATACATGATGGTTAGAACAACAACAAAAAAAGATGTCATCAACAGATGAATTTTGGAAAATACAGATGCAGCAGTTAAAGATTATGTTACTACTCCCCGGATATTTGTTTTAACTCCCTGCTGGAGCGCGTTTCCTCCAAAGAACTATAGAAATGGAACATGTGCCTATGCCAGATGCTTCAGTGCAATTCATAGTTTTAGTTAAAATTGTCTGCTGTACTACAAGGAAGTAGTACACCTGCAAGAGGAACCAGGTAGAAACACTACTGCAGTCACTGCAGCAAGATTAACCAGATATCACTTGTCAATAGCTTCAGAGTGAAGAAGCCTGAATTCAAATACAACTTCCCAATTGCTGTATGACTGGGAAAATCTTACTCATGCTTTTCTTCCTTAGTATATTGCACCATCCCACTTGCCTATATCACATGCCTATATACCTCAGCTTAAAGTAGCAAATATAAAAAAATACCTTGTTATTGTGCACAGAAAGTCACTCAGATGTGAAAGAATACTTAGCAAACCTTATAGAAGACCTCTATCCCAGACTTACATAATAGTTCATGTTGGAAGGGACACTTAAAAATCATCTAGTTCAATCCCCCAGCAATGGGCAGGGACATCTTCAACTAGATCAGGTTGCTCAAAGCTCTGTCCAACCTGACCTTGAATGTTCCCAGGGATGGGGCATCTACCACCTCCCTGGGCAACTTGTTCTAGTGTTTCACCACCCTCACCATAAAAAACTTCTTCCTTATATCTAGTCTGAATCAACGCTCGTTTAGTTTAAAACCATTGCCCCTTGTCCTTTTGCTACAGGCCCTACTAAAGAGTCTCCCCATCTTTCTTACAAGCCCCATTTATGTGTTGAAAGGCTGCAAT